>NC_034606.1:26056616-26105555 GCF_900095145.1 Mus pahari
GGTTACCTCACTCAGGATGATATCCTTCAGATCCATCCATTTACCTAAAAATTTCATAAATTTATTGTTTTTAATATACAGAAATCCATCAATGTAATCCACTATATAAACAAACTCAAAGACCTACCTCCTTCTACCCACATGCAGACTCAACAGGAGGCCTCATCGCTCTGATAAGAGCTGCAGAGAATCACAAACGACACCTAAACCTTGCTGTCTTCTGATGTGGGACAAGTGCAGTCTTCCAGTTTGTTATGCTGAGCCCCAGTTATCCTCTGAAAAAGTAATAAAGGATGCCCTGTAGGAGATTAGTGATCTTTCTACTCTTTAATGCTGTACTTCCCCCCCCCCGCCCCGAAGTGGATGCTATTACCAGAATGACTGACTTATAATAGCCTCATAAATTAGAATAAAAATTGTTACTTATTATACTTAAAGCTGACCATTTTTTTCTGGTAATATCTTCTGGAGTTTAGAGTCCCAAATAGATTACATTTTATCTTGGAAAATATCTTCATGCTGAACCATCATCTCCCTATCCTATGAAGAGTATGTGGTGTCTGATTCATGTTAAAACAACTTCATAGTCCATTTTAACTGCAGAGGGTTAGTTACATAGGTAGGTATCTATGTTTTGGTATCATTCACCAGTTAAATAGCCATTGCCAAACACATGTTTTATTAGGCAAGGTGGAGCCTGCCTGTAATCCTTACAGTTAGGAGGCTAAAGCAGAAGGATTACAAGCTTGAGGCCAGCCTGGACTGCACAAGAAGTTCTAGCACATACAAAGTGAGGTTTTATCATTAGAATTTGCATATTGTAGAAGAGGAAGGAAATATCCCAGTGGTATAGAAGTATTTATAGCATAGAAGTATATAGGCACTTAGAAAAACAGAAAACATGATTATATATCAAGTCGTATAAAGCAGTGAGTCTCAGTATGCTTTCATCCACAAACACACTTTCTCAATCCTATGTCCCTGCCCATTACCCATCCTTATCACTGTTTTCCTTCCCTTACCTCACTTGTTTCCATCCTATTCCCTCAGTCTTCCATCTGCCTTCATTACTTTCTTTTCTTTTAGATTCTACACATAAGAGTAAACATTCAATGCTTGCCTTTTTGAATCTAGTTTACTTTGCTTAACTCAATGGTCTCCATTTCTGCGCAAATATTATTTTACTTTAAATAAATGTTCTATTAATTCTTTCAGAAATTTTACAAATATTTTGATCATATTTACCTCCAAATTCCCCATCCTTAACTCCTTGACAATCTTACTCCTCCTAACTTCCAACTTTATGTTTTCTTTTTCTTTAATAGCATATCATCTGCAACACTCTTCTTGATGTCAACTATACTTCAAGAAGTGTTATTGACTTATCAGGAGCCACACCATTCAAAGAAACCAGACTGTCCCCATCCTAGAAGCCATAAACTCTTCATAGCTCCTTAGTTAAGTGTAGGAGCTCAATAGCTCCTCAAAAACTCCATGCTGGAGTGTTGACCTTGTGTAAGTCTTATGCATGAAGCCATGGGTCCTATGAGTTCAGGAATGTAAGGGTCCTATCATGTCCAGAAGACATGGTTTTGGTTCTGTACCCCACAACCTCTAGACCCTACAGTCTTTCACTTCCTCTTCTCTGATGGTTCTGAACCTTGAAGGTGTATGGTAATATAGATGTCCCCTCTGTGGCACAGTCACTTTGTCTTTGTATTTTGACCAGATAGCATTTCTGTGTTAAGGACTGTCCTCCAAACAAACAGACAGACAGACAGACAAACAGACAGACAGAAAAGCAAAACACCTCCTAAAAACCTTCTCTGATAAGGTCTAAGGTGGGAGCTGTACTAATCTATAAGTATAGAGATATGAGTTGATAAGGCATTTTGTTATTAAATCCATTTAGCAAAATAATAGCTGTAGGTTCATTTTCAATGGCTAAATAACATTCCAGTTTCCTTTTAGAACTATCCATATATCAATTAGCATTTAGAGCTATTTCATGACTTGCCTGTGAATAGTATCTTAATAAAAGGCTACCTTTGATTTCTTTAGGTATGAAACCAGGAGTGATACAGCCATGTCACAAATTGGTTCTATTTTGTTGTTTGTTTGATTTGAGGCAGGGTATTCTAGCTTCATATCTTTTGCTATGATTAAATGCCCAACAAAATGCTACATAGAGGAAGAAATGATTTATTTGGCTGACAGTTCCAGATGAGAGTCCAGTATTGCAGAAAAATCAAGGCAGGCACTAAAGCAGGTCATATCAATATTCAATGTCAGAGTGAAATAAATGCACTCATGCTTCCCAGTTGCTTGCTCAGCTAGTTTTCCTTACTCTTACAGAATTCCGGGTTCAATCTAGGGAATGGTATCCTACAATTAAACAACCTACGGACATGTTCATAGGCCAACCTGAGCTATATAACTCATCATTGAGATTCTCTTCTCATGTGATTCTAGGTTGTGTTAGGTTGACAGATAAATTTATATAATACACAGTCTCACTATGTAGTTCAGAACCTATTTCTTTAGCTCCCAAATTTTCGAGTTATGGGATGCCTCATCCATCCTTCTTGGCTGGATCACAGTTTTCTACTCTTCACATTATCACACTGGTCAAAAGCACTTCCTGTTAGATAATGCATTACAACAACTCTGCATGTTAATACACCACTTCTTTGTTGTTGTTGTTGTTGTTGTTGTTGTTGTTTTTATATATCCTTAGCCAGTTAGCTGACATAGCATTGGAGAGGGAACTTCTACTGCCATGCATTGCTATTGATATTTCTAAGCAAATGTGCTAAACAGACATTTTCCCCTTTCATGTCACCTTTTACTCTTGTTACTTAGAATTCTGCTCTGGTCAGCATAAGTTACTTGCTGGGCAAAGAGTATGCTTCAGTCCCATCAACCAGTTGGAGTCTGCCTTATTCCCTGGGATTGGTGCATGGATTAAAGGCTTGTGTCACAGGTTAGAAGGTTTGCATACTTTGTTCTATATTTGTTTGTGGACTAGGAACATGAGGGCTCCCTAGATGAGTGGACCCTTGAGGTTGCAATATAATCTTTAAAACTTCCAGAGATGACTGATTTTATTTTTAAACCTGGTTTGTGGAAATCTTAGCTTATTCAGAGTAGTTTATGGTTTGGCATTTATTCAGAAGTAGGTTTAGCTCATTATGGAAGAGACATTTTACTCTTGTGTTCATAGATCTGTATGGAAGGATTTTCAGTAGTCTACCTACCCAGTAAGCTGTTTGGATTGTTTCTGAGTTTTTCTGAAGCTTAGTGAAAGTGGTGTGTTTAAACCCCTACATTTAACTGACCCAGGGCAAGATTTTCATGACCACCTCTTCCTGATAATTTCTTCTACACTTCCTGTTGTTATTTTGCTTGTATCTTGGAGCTCCCAACATTTAATTGTTTTCTATGAAGTGCTCCAGGGAGTTCACTAATATCTTTATCCCCTTAGATCTTCGATCCAAATGACATCACGCTCCTCTGGCTATGTTCTTTTTCTTTGTGGCTTGCCATTTTCCTGCTTCCTAGAAGGTAGAAATGAAAACCTGTGTTGCCTATCTAAGAAGAGAATGGCAGTTGTAGTCTTCCTTGTGCACTGTGTCTGCTAAGGAATCTTTGGCTGAAAACAAGCTGTATTTGGGAAATTTCAGAGCTCTGATATTCTCAGCCCATAACACATGCCATAATTAAAAACTCGGTGATTAAAGGAAAACTGCTTCCGCTTGGCTACATGTAATAAAGTTCCTGCCATGTGGGGCTGAAGAGGGTTCCATGTTGCAGGGACTTTTTTTTTTCAGTAAGACAATAGCTTCAGACTAAGAGAAGATACTGTCTCTTTGGTGACTCTGTCCGAGAGTGTTTACAGCACTTCTGCGATGTGGAACTATAGTGGGCTCTGCATAGATGGCACTAACTCTTACTGTTTTTGCTATAATGTAATACATTTCCTTGAATATTTATTTTTCATTAAGATCATTTTCATAAACTTAAGATTGTTCCAACTTTTTGATAAACATTTTTGCCAGTTAATTTGTTCTTAGAGAAAATGTCTGGCCCAATGGCTTCTTTCCTGGTCAGAACACTTACTTCTTTTCATTAAGACTTGTTTCCTAGTCATTGATTCTTAATCTGGGGCCTAAAGAGAACTCTTTCTTTCTTTCTTTCTTTCTTTCTTTCTTTCTTTCTTTCTTTCTTTCTTTCTTTCTTTCTTTCTTTCTTCCTTCTTTCCTTCCTTCCTTCCTTCCTTCCTTTATCTATTTTTTAGGAATCTTAAATTCTAAATAATAAGGAATAAGATTTTGGAATTTGAACATGCAGACACATTTTTTGATATAAAAACAGAGAGACTATTTGAGGGAAACAGACAGAGAATGGGTATGAGTGGGAAAGTAGCTGGGCAGGGCTGGGTTGGGGAGAATAGTGGAGTAGGATGAATAGGAAATATATATTAGTTGGTGTCTTAGTCAGGGTTTCTACTCCTGCACAAACATCATGACCAAGAAGCAAGTTGGGGAGGAAAGGGATTATTCAGCTTACACTTCCATACTGCTGTTCATCACCGAGGAAGTCAGGACTGAAACTCAAGCAGGGCAGGAAGCAGGAGCTGATGCAGAGACCATGGAGGGATGTTCATTGCTGGCTTGCTTCCACTGGCTTGCTCAGCCTGCTCTCTTATAGAACCCAAGACTACCAGTCCAGTGATGGCACCACCCACAAGGGGACCTCCCCCCTTTATCACTAATTGAGAAAATGCCCCACAGCTGGATCTCCTAGAGGCATTTCCCCAACTGAAGCTCCTTTCTCTGTGATAACTCCAGCTGTGTCAAGTTGATACAAAACTAGCCAGTACAGTTAGGTATAAAAATGTCACAATGAAGCTTATTGCTTATAAGATAATCTAAGTATTAATAATAAAAAGAACCTATGTTGAAAAGACTCTGTATACTTCCTGTTAGTAGACATTTCATCTAACCCCACTTTATACTTTCCCAACCAGTATAGAAACTTCACTAGAAACTTCAAACTATATATACTATATTGTGTATTCTTTGGATGATCCAAGTTTCTAGGTAACCCAGCAGAAAAGTATTAGCAATATTTTTCTGTATCATTATGTCAACTTAAATAAAACTTTATCTTAAATGTTAAATCTTACTTTTTTCCCCAAACTAAACTGGAGAGATATTTTCAAATGGACTATGACAACAGTGTAAACTAGCAAGAACCTAAGAGCTAATCCATCTTATGACCCAACCTACTATAGGACAAATTTAATTGACACTACAAATTGTATTTACAGTGGGTGAAGGCTAAATTGTATTCCCCTTTGAAGAAACAAAGAGAAGTTTAAAATCCTAATGTCAGCATATAAGAATAAGTCATTCTTTGAAAAGAGAGTTATTGCAGATATATTTAGCTAAGATGAGGTCTACTGGAGGAAGGTGAGATCTCCTTCAATATGGCTGCTACCCTTTAAGGAGGTTGCTATGCTAATATGAGGCACAACAAGACTACTACATTAAGTGGAGAAAAACTGGTTTATGCCTCTACAAGCCAAAGGATGATAATGTTCTCAAAAGATCAACAGAATTAAACAAAAGTCAAGAAAGAATAAGCCTATAGCCCCGTTGATAGCTCATGTTCATATTTCTAGCATTCTGAACTTCTAGGGAATAAATTCCAGCTCTCTGAAGACACGAACCAATGCTACTGTGCTGTGTTGTAGCCTTAGCAAACTGATATAACCTTTGAAGAATGATAGTCCATGTTCAACAACTGAGAAGACAGGCAAATGAGACTGGGGCACTAGTTACTTTGCTGGGGAGGCATCCAAGAGCAGGTAACAAAAGACAATAAGTGGAAACCTGAAAGAAAAAAAAATGTATCAGTTGAAACTGGAATGTGGAGATGTACAATTTCAATGGTAACCATATCAAAGTCAAAATAGTATTCAAAGGAATACTGCTGAAATATATAACTGAAGCACACTGCAAGAAAAAAAAACAGGCTATTTGAGATTATAACTGTTTTGTGCAGATGGTCCCATATATGAAAAATGAGGCACAGGCTGGAAGGAAGGGGACTGCCAGCAAGAAAAGGGGGGAGTTTTACTGAATCTTTAGTAATAATTTGCAATTATTTGGAAACAGTGGTAAGAGGCAGAAAATCTGCTATTTGAGTTCCTTAAAAGATGGGGAAGAGGTAAGTAAGGAGCTTCCAGAGGGGAGGTCTTGGGCTACTTACAACTTGTAGAAAAGAGAAAGTCAAGTTAAGCAAGAAAAATCCAAGGGAAAGGGTGTTCTTGGAGGATTTCGTGGCTGTTTTTTAATCCTGTACAAGAATCAAAGGGCACAAATGCTGACAAACCCAGTATAAATCAAAAACATCTTTGGTGGAAGCACATTTGACATTCCCAACCTTTCTCTTTGCCTCAAAACACAGTGTACTTGAAGTCATTTCTTTCTTATGATCATGCGGTTGGCAGGAAAGTCCATCCTGTTTCTACTAGTCATCGCTGTGAGATCTGACTGCATCTCAGCTGCCCACAGCACAACCAAAATTCAGTATTCAGAGAAAGAGCCCTACTAAGTGCATCTACCTTTTCATCATCACAGGGAGAAAAGTCTTAAGTCACACCATGGCAAGTTGGTGATCACATGACTTGGAAACGGTAGGTGGGACTGAGAGCAAGGGGGAGTAAGCATATGACTGAGGACATGTGTATGTACACATGAGACGGTGATATAGAGTCAGGGTTTAGAGGGTGCTGTGGGATGTGAGGCATGGGTGCAAAGACTGTCCTTAGATTGAATATAGTTCTTCACCAGTGCTTAAATGGTTGCATAGAAACTGAGATCACACACTGCTTTTCTCAATTATTACTTAGGAAACAATGAAAGAATAAACAACCATCTGTGTCCTGCTGCCCTTGTTTGTACAAAGGTATGGCCTGAACATGGTCCTTGCTCTTAATGAAATTATGTTTTCCAACTTCCCTTGGCATCACATGGGTCATAACTAAGTACTAGACAGTGCAATATCTGAAGAACTGGTGCCTGGGCCTCACATGGGGCTCCAGCATGATTTCTCTCACCCTTCCAGATGACAATGGCAACCATTACAATGAATTTGGAAGCAGCCAGTTATAAGTGCTTGAACCATTGTACCCCTATTACATGAGTAAAAATTACCATTGAGTAAGCTATTCCATATTCTCTTTGTTCATGCCAGTTATCTCTCTAACACAATGGGATTAGCTATAGTTATCTCTGTAGTAGAGCCATCACAGCTGAAGCAGTAAAAATGTGTAGAGTGTTTTGTGGCAGGCAGGATTAAAGAGCTGTGAATGTCCTAGGTGTTCTGATTCTCATACTCAGTACTGTGTCTTGATTAGGGTATAATTTTTGTTTGCTTGCTTGCTTGTTTGCTTGTTTTTTGAGGTAAATGATCAAATTGGGATATCCAGTTTCACAGCTGGGCAGAGGACCACATTCACAATAACAACAACCTGTGGGTGAGAAGCCCAAATTGCTAAAAACTCAAAACTTGACAGTCCCATTTCCAGCAAATGTTGGTTTTTTTCCCATATGTTTTATTTGTAGTCCAATCAAATATTCATGGGAAATTTCCTCATTATCTCATGGAAAGTCTTAACGATGAAAACCACTGTTTAATTCTCCAGAGATTAGGGGAGCCAGCATACTGATTTAGTGCTAACCTCATTAGGGCAGGGACTGCCAAAGAGTGGATTAACAGCAGGATGCGCTACACAGTTAAGTATCAAATTGTCAGCCAATTAGGTGTTCTTCGTGTGAACAATGTATTATTTTCATATATCAGATACCAGATCTCAAGCCTTGCAGTATCTTTTTAATTCTAAAATATGTGATTAACCTCAATTGTACTCTTGTACATAATTTAAATTCTGTGCTAAAATGGAAATAATCTGTGAATCTGAAATTGCTTCTTGGTTCCACAGGGGATTTTGCAGACGTGCCTATGTGGATAAACATTTGGTGATAAAGCAAGAGTTCTGCCATTGCCACTAGAGTGGACAGACCAAGGGAAGCCAAGACATTTGCTGACTGTTTGAAAAGGTCATCTGGGTTAATGTCTCACACTCTACCTTAGTAAAAACTTACTGTCATGAGTCTTGTGTGTATTTAATTTGCTCATTCATTCATTCGACAAGACTGTTCATTCTTTAAGTCATGGGCAAGTTAATACATATGAAAGGAGAATTGGAAATGTGAAGAGGAATATGTCCTGGGTACACAGAACATTAAGGCTTCAAAGAAGATACTCAGGAAATTTTAGATAAGGTTTATCAAAAAATGACAGGATGCATACAACTTTCAAAATACTGTAATCCTGTTCAAACTGTAAACATTAAGTATTCTTAGATAAGAAGATCTTTGAACAGCATGGAATCTGTTACCCAGCAAAATAGGAAAAGCATCTTTAGTCCTAACTTCATGAACTCAACAATGTGTAAGAAACAACAGACAGGTACCTTTCATCAAGACCATAGTGACCCAGAGAAGAAAGTTCTCCAGCATTAAAGAATGGGCTCCTGTAGAGTAGAGAGATGCTGTGTACAAGGACTCATAGGAGGGACATAGGCTGTTGGCTTGGCATAGGGAAATACTAGCCAAACACATACACGTCTTTGAGGTCAAGCAAGTACTTGGAAAACAGTATGATGGAAGGGTAGTAGAGTTGGCAGTAGAGGGTGAGTGTAAGCAACAGAAAAATAATATAATCTTCAATATATATCATATCACAACATAATATGATGTGATATATATGGTCAGCCTTCATAATCATGAGGGTGATAATATGCTATGAACTCAGGATTGCTATTAACTCAATCACATGAAAATGTTGACAATTACCATAAAACAAAAAAAATGGTTTCTAGAAAAAACTGAGAATACTTCCTGTAGCATCACATGACTAAATAATCCATGGATGATGGGATTAAAAGCAAAGGGCAGCACAGCACCCCACAGTGCTATTTGCTTTCAAAAGTGTTCTTAAAGTTAGCTCATTTAAAAGATACAGAACATATAATCCTTCTCTGTGGATTTAGTCATTCCCAGTTAATCCTCTCATTGTGTTAAGGTTTGAATTATAACTCTCCAGGTAATTATGTGGGTCTTAAAAAGTGACCTTTAATTTAAACTAAGTCAATCTAACAAAATTAAAATATTAGTACCACTTATTATTTCTGATCCTGGGCAAGTTATTTAGCTTCTTTAATTTCTTTTTTTTTTCTCTATAGAATGGAAACAATGGTGGTTCCTATATCATAAATTTTAAATAATGAATTAACTAGTATTCTATAAAAACATTTAAAATAATGCATAGATGGCACAAATAAAATGTCCACGATAAACATTGTTATTAAAATTTTCTGTTGTTTATTCATTGTTATTATCTTCTCCTTATCAAGACCAAAGAAGAAGCACTCAACTTTAAAACCACACTACCTTGGTGTACTGTAGGTTGTCTTTAAAACCACACTTTCCAAACTAGATTACATATAACATTAATCTCCAAATATATTCTGGAAATTAAAAGGTTACTGTATTACTAGGCTAGAAGAGATTAATGTTTCTGTTCTGTTTAATTTTTTATTGTTATAATAGAATATCCTGAAAGAAAGATACTTAGGGAACAAAGGGCTAATTAGGTCACCCGGTCACCATCCATCACTGAGGGAAAGTCAAGGCAGGAACTCAAGAAGCCAGTTACATCATATTCATTGTCCAGAGCAGAAAGAAATGACTGAGCTCATGCTGCTTGCTTGCTTGTTATCATTCCTTACTATTATACAATCCAGGGCACAGCCTAGGGAATGGTGCTACCCATGATAACCTGAGTTTTTCTATATCAATCTTCTACTGAGATCATTCTTCACAGACATTTTCACAGGCCAACCTGAACTAGAGAACTCTTCATTTAGACTCTCTTCCAAGATGATTCTGAGTTATGCCGAGTTGGCAATTAGAAATTAGAAATAACCATCACAATTGCTTAAGCATCCCTCCCCAATACTTTTGGCTATAAACTGGTTTGTTGTTATTGTTCAATTGTTTGTGTTTTTTGTTTTTGTCTTGTTTCATTTTTGTTTGTCACGTATGGATCTGTGTGCATGCCAGAGAATGTATTTGCAAGTCTAACTAGAAAAGGGAAAGCTATCTACGGGACTAAGCATGTTCACAGGGTAAAAATGCACACTCTGAGCGAGAACACCAACTCTCCTTACTGGGCACCGGTTCTGTGAATTTGGGCTCATTACTTAATTTTCTTGTACATCAGTTTCCTCACATATATTATGGTGATAATAATGGTGCTATTTATACAGGACTACAAGTATTAAATGAGTTAATAAGGCTAAAAGGCTTACAGATAATATTCTACCTATATTTTCTAATGATAAATACATATATATCATATTATTTGTGATATGTCTATATCTATATCATGTAAAATAGGAACCATTTTAATGATATGGTATTGAGGTCATTGCCTTTGGATATGTATTCTATTCAAATTCATTGAAATGGCAGTTCTTGCCAGTGTGCTAAGTCTGACTACTTTTTACATAACTCCTCCTGGATTTGCTCCTTGTACCAAATCACAGGCTGTAATGGTTTGTATATTCTTGGACCAGGGAATGGCACCATCTGGAGGTATGGCCTGGTTGGAATAGGTGTGTCACTGTGGGTGTGGGCTTAAGACTCTCACCCCAGTTGCCTGGAAGTCAGTCTTCCAGTAGCAGCCTTTGGATGAAGACGTGGAACTCTCAGCTCCTCCTGCACCATGCCTTCCTGGATACTGCCATGCTCCTGCCTTGATGATGATGGACTGAACCTCTGAACCTGTAAGCCAGCCCCAATTAAATGTTGTTTTTATAAGACTTGCCTTGGCCATGGTGTCTGTTCACAGCAGTAAAACCCTAACTAATACACAGGCTATTAAATGTTGTGTATCAACTCTTCACGTTTGTCCATTCTTTAGAACTAGATCTTCCAAATTCACAATCCCTCCTTTTCTATAGTTCCTTCCCCTCTAGTACATAGGACCCTAGAAATGAAAGATTCCTATCCTTTCATTGGTGCCAAGGTCAAGTTCATATCTGGTGATAAAGCAGGTGGCATCAGAGAGAGATGGGTTTCTAGGGACCAGGTTGTCATTTGGAACAAATCAATGAGTAGTTGCACTTGGCTGCTACTCTTACTAAAAATATTGAACTCATTTAATGTCCCAGCTTCTATGGGGCTGAACTCTTGTCCATTTGGGGTTGTGTTATTGGGGCTGCTGGCTGAGACAGAATGAAATGTGGTGAATTCCCTGTCATCTCTTATTACTCCTTGTTCCCAGTGCTGTCAGGAAATGAGTGGCACTGGAGTCAGATACTCCTAGGGCTGGGCCTTCGCCAAGATGCTGCCCTGTGAAATTCTCTCAGCCCTTGTCTAGGGCAAGGGGCTGAATTTTGTATCTCTAGGGAACTTGAACATGACCTGAATGGGGAAAAAGGAGAGAAAGTTTAGTTTCAGATCCATTTTTCTCCTTGTAACCACCGTATTAATTTTCCACCATTATATGCCACATTTTATAAAAGCCAGATTTTATTGAGAAAGGCATATACTCAGTCTAATCAGATAAATCATTATTGCTAGAAACCAGAAGAGTTCCATTTACCTTTTTTTCTCATTTGTTTTTCAGATTTTTTTTTTTCAGTAAAGGTGGATGTTAGCAAGTCAATGACTCACCAAATAATTTATAAAAATAATGTCCTTTTATGAAATTAAAGAGTGATGGTCCCATGAAAATATTCCTGTCTTTTTCTTTTTATAATGTTTCTTTCTTTCTTTCTTTCTTTCTTTCTTTCTTTCTTTCTTTCTTTCTTTCTTTCTTTCTTTCTTTTCTTTCTTTCTTTCTTTCTTTCTTTCTTTCTTTCTTTCTTTCTTTCTTTCTTTCTTTCTTTCTTTCTTTTTATAAATTGTGTCTTTTGACCTGGGAGGTTGTCATGACAACTTGAGATTCAGAAGAAGAGACAGCTGCAACAAGGGCAAAACAGAGCAGGAAGGTAAGAAGGCTCTGAGTTCCCCATTATCATTATTATGGCAGGGGTGAGGTGGGGGTGGGAGTCAGGTTGGGTGGGGTTGGGGTAGGGTAGGGTAGAAGTGTGTTAGAAACCAACCCTGGAACTGCCCCCCACTACAATCACTCTGTGATATAAAAACCTCATTGCTGCTGGTTGGGTCACACATGGTCATTGCAGCTACTTTCTCAATAACATTCTGTAAGACTATTAGAATTTGGATGGGTTGACTGTTGGAGGCTGTAGGCAGAGTGCTGATTTGTGAAAGTGAATCAGTTTCCTGTCCCTCAGGTCTTCTGTATATGCCCTGGCATAACTTACCCAATAGCTTTGTCAATTGTTTCGATCATCTTTAAAGTGGTAACAAAGAGAAGCATTTAGGCATATTGAGGCATATTTCATAGAAATGTTTAGCACAAAGTAGAAATTCTGCATCCTATCTTTGTCTCTATGCTACAGTTAAATGTAGGTTCAAGAAGGGATTTGAGCTATGTCACAAAATAGGTTTCGGTAAAAAAAAATATTTTAAATTGAACAGGAGATAAACTACTTTGTCTTTAAAGTGATTATAAAGTAGGAAGGTTCTTGATCTGAGTCATCGTGACACAAAGTAGATGCTGTCAGATGGATTTTTGTTCCTGGGTTTTCTTTGGTTTCCATCCACCGATGCTTTGGGCGGTTCCTCAAGCTTGACTGAGGTCCTTTTTGTAAGAGGTCCACCAGAGGAATCTTTACAAACAGTGAATCTTTGTGGGAATTTGACAAACAATTAATATTATTGTCAAACTCTGAAGAACATTCACCCAATGATAAATCAGGAGAGTGGTGGTGAGCGTCCCACGAAGCAGGCAGACTCTGCTGGCCTCTTTTAGACCAGGTTCACTGGATGCAGAGCCTGACCGAGGAACTCTTGAATCAAAGAGTGCTAGAATGAGATGTTAAAAGTGGCAGTTTTATTCTAACCCAACTAGCTCCCAAATAATTCTGTCAGAGACCTATTGACTTATTCAACAAGCTTTAAGCACAACTACTGAGTAGATACTCCTAACCCTGGATGCTATTTAGCTACTTCCCAGCCGTACCCCGTAGGTTACTTGCATTTAGTCTCTCCTTGGCTTGCTCTGCTGTAGCTGTCTGTACTCATGGAGAACTCCCTTGGCAACTCCTTCTCATACCCAACCTCATGGTAACCATCTTCTTCTTCCACCTGCCTTGTGGCTCTTCTTTGCCTGGACCCTCATCTACCTCATGTCCAACTCTTTCTCCTAGCTTCTCCCAGGGACCCCTGGTTGGGGATCTGACATCTAGCCTTCCTATGTCCTCTGTCCAGTGATTGGTTGCTCAGCTTTGTATTAACCCATCAGAGACAATCAGGGAACATTTTTTTTTTTTTGTACCACATTGGTACCAGAGATTCTTCAATATTCATGAAAATGCCTGGGTATATTCTGTAATTACATCTGGAGGCACAGAAATTAGCATCTGAATACACAGTGCACAAGACCCTCCTCCAACAGCGATTTATTACTCTCTATGATCTGTTAGTTTCTATAAAGAAACAGATCAGAAAAAGGAGATGGAGATAGCATGGTGTCATACAGGCAAATGGAACCATCTTCAACCTGGCACTAGCAGTATTCTACAGAAGAAATTATGTGTCAGAGGTTCCCTATGTTCTCAGAAAGGGAGTCAACGTTTGTGTTCCCACAAGAATCAGTCACCATCCATGGACTGTATAGTAAGTGGGAAGAACCTCTGAAGAACTTGCAGTTTTCTGTGCACATAACCCAAGTAGTTGTAGTAATCTTTAGGCAGTTTTGTGAAGAAGCACATAGATCCTTGGTAGAAACCTTCCTAATGCTGCAGCCCTTAATACAGTTCCTCACGTTGTGGAGACCCAAACATGAAACCATAAAAAAAAATTGTTGCTACTTCATAGCTGTAATTTTGCTACAGTGATGAATTATAATGTAAACATCTGTATTTTCAATTAGTCTTAGGTGACCCCTATTAAAAAAAAAAAAAAGTCACTCCGAACCCAAAGGGGTCTTGACCCACAGGTTGAGAACCAGTGCTGTAGATGCAAGTCAGAAGAAGCAAGGCACACTAAAACTAGGTTTGTGGGCTCAGGACTGCTAAGAAAGACTAGCGGAAGTCTAAGAAGGGAGCGTACTATGCTTTTCAAGCCAAATCCCCTGCAATTCAGAGATAAGTATACTAATAGCCACTTCAATATCAAATAAACAACCCTCAACCCCAAATCAAAGACTGAATTATCCCAGGGTGTACAACCCTGTCACTTTCACACTCTATAATACTAGAGAAGAATTTAATATCTTTAAGCTAGACTTTCATAAAAGATGTAAAAATTATACATAGGGTATTTTTAATCTTTCTACTTGAGTATGTCCTAAAAATAGATACATTATGAAATCAAAAGTGACCTCGAACAGGCAGGCTTTCTGTAGGAAGTCTAGATCTTTGTTTCAATGAGGCAAGCTCTGGGTGCCGCAGCCTCTGGGTGGAGCCTGGCGGACCATGAGGAAGGCTTCCATACCACTCTAAGTATGAGTGCCCATGTCTGCTGGCATACCCCATGACACAAAATAAAGGATCCTAGGAAACTAGTAGGAGCTCAGAACTGGCCTGAGACAGGAGAATGGCTGCTTTTCCTGTCTTTACAGAAGTACCCTTGGGTGCTGGCAGCCTGTTATCTCACCCTAGTGATAGTGGGATGGTTGACTACTCCAGAGCTCATGTCCATTCCCCATTGGTCTGAAGGTTGAATAAAAATGCTTGCTACTGCGCAATAAAGTAGACCTGCACCTCGATGCTGATCTGTGGAGTCTGCTTCCTGGATTTGTGACTCGGACCAACAGAACCTTTCTCAGGGAGTAGCCCTTCCCCTAGAAGCCTTGTAGGGTGAAGGAACCTGGCACTCCTCTGTCATTCTGATGCTAGGCTTTGCCCAGTACTTCAACCAGGTCCTGTCTAGCCAGCCAGAGCAAATAAACCATAATGTTCTTTCTCAGGAAAAACAGATGGATAAACAGATTCAGGCAAGGGTCTCCTGGAACCAGTACATCCAATACGCCTTTTACTACTCCCAGTGCCTTCCAGGGCTTCAGTGTGCCTTTAATGTTCTCCTGCTGTTGGCAGCTGTTCCAGTTAATGCTGCAGTAACTCATCTAGCAGCAAATGCTAACTGCTCATAGTTATATGACTTCCTTCTGTTTGATTCAGCTGGAGTACCCCCTGTCTGTTTAAAAGGAGCTAAAAATGTAGACAGGCCTTGTCTCGCTAACATTACAGTGTCCAAATGTGTGATTTGTCCTTTCCTCTTCTAGTGTGGTGATGTAGGCTTATGTTTTTTTCAAACCTACTTCAATAAGGGTTCTTAAATGCTTCAATCTCCCTTATATCCCACAAAGCAAGGTAGGGAAGGAAGATGGTTAATAGGACAAAGGGGATGTGTACCTATTTAGAAGTAATTCTTTGGGGGTGATTCCAATCTTTGTTGTCAGCAGTCTAATCCACTTGAACCAACAGCTGCTGCCCTATCCAGAAACAACCAGGGGGCTCCACTGATCTGCGCCTGTCTGCTGAAGCAGCAAGAAGCAGCCCGAACACCACCAGAAGTTCTATGGCGTGTTTCTTTCTACAAAGTCTCAACAAGCGAAGATCAGTGGAATAAAGCAAGGCAAACCAATGGCAGGGCGTTGGCAGCAAAGGCCAGAGTCGCAAGCAAAGCCAAACAATGACCACAGTCCCTTAAGCCCAGAAAAGATGACCAGCAAGGAATTTCAAGGAGAACCAATGCAGTAGTGTCATCCACTGTCTGTTGGGTTATATTCACACTCTTTACAGGCATCACATGTCCTCCCAAGTGTCGTTTTGCACAAAATATCCTCTCATTAGACATTTTACAGAAAAACATCACGTGATACATACAGTCTTGTGACTGGCTGCATGAAATGCTTCTCTTCCCCCGACCCCTGAGTCTCAGTTCTCATTGTCCCACAGGTCTTCCTATAAAGAGTGTGAGGAGATGACAATTTGTTCCAAAATCTCCACAAGAGAGAGATCTTTCTTCCCTTGCTGGTGAGGACTGGACTTGTTTTCTCCATGGGGTCCTCAGGGGCTCTGCAGCAGTCCTCATTCAGACCTGTTACCTGGCTGGAGAACTCAGTGACAAACACAACCAGGCCATGATATCAATGACTAGAAACCCTAGAGCTGCTCCAGCACCATATGAACTCTCTGGTCAGAATGGTATTGCAGAATAGAAAGATCTGTTAACTGCTGAACATGGGGAGACTTGCGCTGTGCTTGGAGAGAAATGTTGCTTTTATGTTAATGAGTCAAATATTATTGAGTCCAATGTAAATGCCCTAAAAAAAAATCCCTGCAAACAAAATTTCTTACCTAGTACCAACAATTGGAGCCTATGTACTGGTTCCCAACTCCTCTCCTTACCTGGTTGCTACCTGTTTTGACCCCTGAGCTCTCTCTGTGGTGCATCATGATGTTTTTACTGTGACAAGTTTCCATCATAATCAATGTAACAGCCGGTAGGGTTATAGCACAATATATGACTCTAAAGTCTATCAACAATGCCTGTGATGACAAAATTTCTCTTTAAAGGATAAGAAGAGAGGAGATGTAGGGACTGTGGCACCTGGGTGGGGTCTGGTGGATGGTCAGGGAGGGTTCCATACAGCTCTATAGTAGAAGTGACCATGTTTGCTGGCATACCCCATGACACAAAACAGAGGATTCTAGCATACTAATGGAACTTCAGAATGGGCCCATAGGGCAGTGGTTACTTCCTCCATCTTTATGAAAGTCCCATTAGATGCTGGCAGCCTGGCACCTCCCCATAGTGCCAGTGGGATGGTTGATTACTCTAGAGCTCATGTCAATTCCCCATTGGTCTAAAGGCTCTGAAAAATGCTTGCTGCTATACAATATAGTAAATATGCACCTCAATGCTGATCTCTGGAGTCTGTTTCTCTGGTTTTTAACTCATCTCCCTCATCCCCTCCTGGATTCTGGTTCCTACAGCAAGCATCTAACATTTGATAGTTTCCTGGCTTTTGATATTTCCACAAGAATAATAATAATAATTATCTACAAAAATTTGTTTCCTTCAGCATTGTGGGCCCTAGCATTTCCTTGAGGAAGAATGAACTGGCCTCCCACTAGATTAGTTCTCAGAATCATGAGCTCTCCAGATAAGAAGAGCCCTCTTTGGGTCTTTTCTACTTAATCACTATGCCCTTGGCAATGTCTTATGCACATCATATGCCTTGTCAAGGATCAGGCATTGTAGTCTATGGAACTTAATATGGGCTTTGGTATACAAAGATCTGGCCATTTTTAATGAGGAAGGATTTATATGCAACAAAATTAAGAGAATATGGTTCAATCTATCTTAATCTTCAAATGTCATGTTTTGTTGTTATTAGATTGAGGTATGATCCCTCCATCCAGGGCTTTTTATCATAAAAGATGTAGATGATTGTATAATTCCTGTCTTTATGATCACTTACATGATATATTACATTTATTAATTTCCATATGAGGAACTATGTCTGTATCTTTGGAATAGAGCCAACAGAATCATGATGGATGAATGATCTATTTGATACTTTCTTGTCAGTCTACAGGCATTTTGATGAAAATTTTGTGTCTATGCTCATCACAGATATTTGCTCAAATACTTCCTGAACCTTTTAATCAAACTTGAAATTCCCCTTGTCACTTTGATGAGTCAACAACTCTTATAATTTCTACTACTTTTATCTTTTCTTGAATTTTGTATAAATTGGCAGTAAGAATGAATAGCATGTACTCTTTCCTATATGACATCTGTCTCTTAACATTGTTCATGGCATTTTGCTGTACTTCTGGGCATATCATTAATTCTCTGTACTATTCCACAGATGTAGAATGAGTCTGCCTTCAGTTGTTGGATAATTTGAGTAAAAATGTTATGAATATTTTTGTACTAGTATTTGTGTAGATATATTTATTTCACATGGATAAACATATATGGATGATATGTAAGGTTCATAGGGGAGATAGACACTTAACTGTGAAAAGTCCTGTCAAACCATTTTACACTCCCAGGACAGTATATGAGGGTCTAGTTGCTTTTCATCCTTTCAATATGGCTATGTCTGTCATTTAAATTTTAGCCATCCATGTGGTAATAAAAGATTACAGAATTATCCTCTACATTAATTTGAATTGTCTGAATGGTGATATTAGTCATTTTCAATATGGCTATCATCCATTTACATATCTTTATTAGAATTATGATGCAAATATTTTACTAATTTCTCATCTTCATTTGAGCTATTTTAATGATTATTTATAAGAGTTGTTTATTTTTAACATAAATGGTATGTCATATAGAGTTGACATGAATAGTCACATGAATTTTCATCTCAAGTAATATATGAACACACACATATTCAGCTACAAATATTCTTATTCTTATCACATATGAAATATATTAGCTCCTCCCTTCATTTTTTTCTTTAGTTCTTTCAATCTTTTGTACTGTTTTGTACTGTCTTATGGCATGTCTAGTTTTATGTGTGTGATCAGTCCATAATACAGTGTTACTCCTTTTGTGTCAGATGATGTTTGTGAAAGTGATGAAATCTAAAATCAAGGCGTTTTGTAGTTAAGGTTTTTTTTTTTTTAATTTACTATTAATAACTTTCTTCCAAATTTCCATTTCATTTTCCTGTCCATAGTTTTAAAAAGACATCTCTTGTGACACAGATGTGTTGCTTTTGTTTACTAGAGAGTATCTCTGACTCATGTTTCCAAGATGTTTCACAGACATAGGGTGCAGCTTGGCAACGCTCTTCAGAACCTGAAAGTTACTACTCCACCAGAAGCATCCGTTGGTTGCTAAGGAAAGCCCTGCTACAGTTTTGCTCGTGGTTTCCTCCATGTTAAGTCAGTTTTTCTGACTTTTTAATGATCAGTTTCAGAAGTTTTATTATTAACCCCATACATGCCTTTATCATTTCACTACTCATCCTGTTGGGGTCTTCTCGGCCACTTGAATCTTTGGTTTGATGGATTTCATTAATTTCTTGGAAAATATTCAGTCCTCATATTTTTATTTACAGAATATTATGCTATCCTTCCACCCAGTCTTCTTCTACCGGGATTCCTGTTGCATTTACATTAGATTTTTGAGTCTTAGTCTCAGCTTTCTTCACTCTCTTCTGTTTCCTGCCACTTTGCTGTTCTTCCCCAGGTTTGTATGACTTGCGTTAATCTTTCTCAGGGTCCTAATATCTTTCCATACATAATAACCCATTCAGTGTTCTGCTGGTGAGCCCATCTCTTCAGTCTCCTGTTTATATTTCTTACCACACCTGTCTATGAATCATCAGGATTCCATCATAAGTAGTTCTAAGTAGTAACGTCACCGTCACTTCTGCCTAGTGCCCCATATTTCAAATACCTTTCCTATGTTGCCCAATGTTTTGATTATTTCCAACAAAAAGGTACATCTGTTGGTAGATACTCTCATCAAGATGGAAAACAAACTTGAATTCCTGTCTTTAGGGGTTTAGTTTTGCAATGGGTCAGCCTCTGTTAGGTTCATATTTGGGGGGGGGGGGAATCAACACTAATGCCAGTCAGATGACAGAACTGATATTGAAGGGGATAGTATGCAGTAGATAAAAATATGCATCGTTGAAGATCAGAATCTGTGTTCGAATTCTTGTTGTAGTGATTATTTGGTTTCTGGTGCAGAGTATTTACTTTATTTCTCTATCAGTAATATTAGAAGTTATCCAGCTGATAATTGTTGAAGAGATTACACACACACACAAAAGGCACTTACAGAGAGTTAAAAAGGTCAGCTAGGCAGCTGTGGTGCATGTCTTTAATGCCAGCACGTGGGAGGCAGAGGCAGGTGGATCTCTGTGAGTTCAAGGCCAGCCTGGTTGACAGATGACTAAGCATTTTCATTTATCGTTAGTTCCATTTTTTTTCATATATTTGATTTTTTCACTCACACCATCAACTTTGCTCCATATACCCATTTACCTCTCTGCTTTTAACCTATGTTTTTTCTAATAGTTTCTTTTCTTTTTTTCTTCCTTCCATTCACTTAGTGTCAACTCATCTTTTAGAGATTGCTTCTTCTGATGTTCCTCCTTGGGTCCTTCATCCTTCATTTTGCTTCTCTAGAATGAACATCATGCAGGTTCCAGCCACCTCCTGGACCGCAACCAATTAATTCTCCTTTGAAATATTTGTTTGCCAAGAAAATCAAGCCATAAATACTATTTTATTTCTTAATGTACTTTAATCTGAATGACTCACATTATTGAATATTCTTTCCTAAAAACCAGCTCTTTGTTTTGTATTTCTGCCACAGCAAGTTAATAATATAATGACTTAGAATTACAGAAATGTATAATCTTATACCGCTGTAGGTGATAAATCTGTTAGAAGTTCTTGGTACACTTAAATTAAAAGATTCTGGGGACTGATTACAAACTTTTCTATATGTCTATTTTCTCATTTGGGCATTTGGCTCAGTTCCTTTTAATTGTAAAGCCAAAGGTCCAGACCATGAGCCAAGTCCAGTCCCCAGGTTCCAGTCACACACTGTATCTCTGTGTTCATGGATTTCTTCCTCCATCTTTGAAGCTGTTAGGAAAATCAGCCTTTACTTTACATTTCTTTCTGTTTCATCCTACTCATGAAAAGTACCTTTGTGATTCCTCTTGATCCGTCCAGGTAATCCATAATAATCCCTTTTCCCTCCTGGATCACTTAACTATCAACCTTAATTCCCTTTGCAACCTTGAGCCTCCTTTGCTGCACAACATGACAGGTTAGACATTCTGGGGGCTGAGGCATGAGTATTATTGGTAGAAGAGGGCATTTTTTCAATGTTTTAGCTGTTAAAAAAATCACTTTTTGATCTCACCGTGACTTCAGGTTTTCTTTCTTTACACTCTCCCCACCTACCGTTTCCCCCTTTAAACTCATGTATCAAATTGCTCTTCATTTTTATTTACTATTGCATATCATTATAGATAAGTTTAAAATTACAAACTCCATTCTGCAGTAGCATAAAAGAAAGGCATATACAGTTCAGCAGGATGTGTATTTCTTACAAGGCAAATAGAACAACAGTTTCTAATCAATTGAATTTACCTGTCAATTATCTCATATCCAAAGTTCAATTTATCCAAATAAATACAGTATCTCCTACAAAAGCAATTCTTAAAATAAATGCCAAGGACTGGAACCACGTTAGTCCTGGCAACCATCTCTCATCCTGTGATTATCACAATTGGGATGTTTGAGATTTGTCTGTAGCCCTCGCTGTCCCTTTTATCACCTGGAATTCCCCATTTGATCATAACAATTGTATTGAAAGTGAGAGTTTTATGGCATATTGTACTTTTTAAAATAGTTTATTAATATGATTCTATGCTGTGCTTCTATCCTATGAACTAGGTAGGAAGCAACTGCTAAACATTTGAAGAAAAGTAAAGCTGACGGGTGTTTCTCTTGCCTGAAGACACACAAACAGTCACTACAGATACAAATTAATCTTTCTTTTCCACCACGCCTGCAGGAATTAACTTTGGATACTGCGATGATAATCTGGTTCTAGTTTCTCAGTTTTGGGGGAATTTATTTTTGTAATTTTTTCATCAAGTTGATAAAAATTGAGAATGTGAACCATGTACTGAATATCCTAACATGCTTTCTGGAGTAAAACTTTAATAAAATTATTCTATGTGTTTTGAATTTATTTCCACAGGGATGGAGTTTTATATGATCTGTCTGTTATAATTTTAAGGTCTACTTTTAGTCTCTATGTATGCAGCCATGTTTCCTTTCCTTATCTTTTAGGATCATATATGGATCTCCATGTCTTCCATGTTTTATTTTTTTCTTATTAGAGAACAAGTAACATGTTAAAGAAATTCTCATGAGAGAAAGTTTCAGATACTTAGAAGAGCCTTATCACAAGTTGATAATAGTAGGTGATAATAAATTTTCAAACATAGGTAGATTTGAAAAAAATCTGTTTTCCTGATTTGCTGTGTTCCAGCATGATGGGTTCTATAAATTTCAAGTTTGCAATAATTTTAGCATAGTTATTATCATTGTTTCATATTCCAGGAAATTTATATTCCTCTAACAGTGTTATATGTATTAAGTGCTTCTTTCTAGATGTGGATAAACCCAGCCAAATATACCTTGAGATCATTAACTTAGTGCGAGTTAAGTGTGGATTTCTCTGACTCAGTTAATATTTATGTGCTTTATAATTAGTCCCCATATGCTTTGTTTCAAATACCAAACTAATCATTATCAAAATTCAGTGGATTTTCACTCTAATTTCTTTCAATGTGATTTGTTTTCTGGGATTTTCATATGTGTATACAAAGGGAGTATGATCATAGTAACCCATGTTTTCCCTCTCACATCTCTTTAACCTTGACATACAGCCTTCTCCATCTCTATTTATGCAGTTGGTTGTAGAGGAAAGATTTATTTTGGCTCAAGTTTTGAGAAGATGCAGTCCTTACTGGATAGGTAGGCATAGTTGCTGGTTGCTCCTTAGGAAGAAAAGAAAAGGGGATTCAACTGTTAGAGTGCCTTTCCCTTATCCTTTTCTTTTATTCTGTTCTGTACCCTGGCCCATAAAACAGTGCTACCCACATTCAAGAACTCAATACAGGTCATATTCCTAACCATGCCAGAAAAAAACCACATAAACATACCCAAACTACTGCTTCATTAATATATAAGAAGTATCTTTCCCAACTCAATCAAGTTGATGGCAAAAAATGAATCATTAATATCAATAATAATTTTTCTATTATCTTTCCCCTTGTCCATATTATGATTAGAAACAGCTATGAGCAATCATCAGATAAAGTAAGTAAGAGAAAATGAGGCGTGAGGATGACAGCTTCATGTTTTCTCACGTAATGAATATAGAAGCATTTTCATTTGTACGAAATAATTTTGCAGGGACAATATTGATGGAGTAGTGGGTTTGGTTGGAATAACACTCTCTGCAACATGGTGTCAACTTAGGAACCTCAGGGTCATTGCAAGAGGGATTCAGGTAATATGTATAAGCAAGAGCAATCTGTAATTAGGTTAACATTGAGATGCAAGTTCTGAATAGGAGAAATAAGGAAGGATCAGAATAAATACACATATTAACAATGCATATTTTTGTAGCAGAAGATGGCCTAGTCGGCCATCATTGGGAGGAGAGGCCCTTGATCTTGCAAAGATTATATGCCCCAGTACAGGGGAAGGCCAGGGCCAGGAAGTAGGAGTGGGTGGGTTGGAGAGCAGGGCAGGGGGAGGGTATAGGGGACTTTGGGGATAGCATTTGAGATGCAAATGAAGAAAATATCTAATAAAAATCATTTTTAAAAAAACAATGCATATTTCAAAAATTATTTTACAAATGTTGGCAATCAATAGGAGATTTATTTTAAAAATCTCTGTCTGCTTCATGATTCAGTGTTTATGAGAAACAAACAGATTTATTCCATTCTTATTTCTGGAAGCAGACAGAAATTTCTGCTCAGGATCCTTCAGAACACATTTTGTGATGCAATTGTTGAGATCTGCTCCTTTTAACTTACCTGTAGGCATTTGGTATCCACTCTCCATTTTGCTCATAAAGTGAAATTAAGTCCAGATTCTCAGACTCCACTTCCCAGAAGTAATTATCAATAGCTGACACTGAAGAATGCTACTAATAAGCCAAAAAGTTATATTTGAACCACTTACGTTCTTTTATCTCAATGTTCTGTTCATTCCCCTGTTCAACACCTGTCCACCATGCCTCCTACCTCACTCAGGTCCCATTGGCTGATAATACTCTGTCTAGTAAGCCAAAAGGTTGTATTCTTCCCCTCCTTGCCTTTTAAACTTTTGAACCTCCCCATAAAATGCCTGTTCTGAGAACAAACTGCTCTCTCATTTAGGCTCCCAAGTCCTTTCTGGGATACTGATCAATCAGTCTTCAGGTGTGCTTTCAATAAACTATTCTTGCTTAACTGAGATCACTGTTTGGATGGTTTGTGTAGCCCTGAACCCCAACAGTAATGATTGACATATTCAGCAACACCCTCTGTAGACGTGATGATAAGGACTGAAAGCTGTTTCCTATACTAATCCTCAATGCAGGTTAATGGTCTCCTGTAAGGGCGATTCAGTTATAAAGCAGTAAAAGTAAATCCTTAAGGAATCACTGGATACAACCAATAGTGTCATTAGTTGAATGAATCTAATCTTAAGGCACATTTCAGTCTACTTGCTGGAATAAGGAAGTGACCTATCTTCCATGAGACTTTCTGTTGTGTTCCTCAGTAGAGCTTTCAATAAATATTAGACAGTGATATATTCCATATTGCATTATCTGACAGGCACCTGGAGGGCAGTTTTAGTCCATGTTATGAACAGACTTGTGTCTCACAGAAAATTATACTTGGGCCCTGGCTGTTTTGATAGTTATTTTCTTGGTAGCTGAAATGGTTAAGCACAATAGAGTGGGTATTGTTGTCTAAATTCCTTATCACCGAATATGTGTTGGTATATTGTCCATGGAATCTCCTTTTTTCAGGATTATGTAGAAAATTATATTACAGATGATATTATCAAGAGGTTTTGATCATGATGAGGCAAATGATTCATTTCTTACTTTTAAAGGTCTCTGCCCTGTTTAGAAGTATTTTATTAGCACCAATGCTTTGACAACACTAATATTTGGCATCTCGGGATCTCAAAAATTTACACTTCCTGCTTCCCAATAGTCTTTAGCTTTTATTGTCTCCTTTTTTAGGCACTCAGAATTTCTTAATTTCTATCTTGTGAAACTGGAGAAAGTGATATTCCTGGTTCCCGAGAAGCTCATCTGTATTGAATGTGACCAGGCTTTAAGCACAAGCCGTGGAGAAAGCAGCACACTTGGGAGAGTGATGCAGCTTTGAGGAGAAAGGAAGGGGTGGCTATGGACACACCCACACCTCTTGATTTGAATGGGTATTTACCTGGGGACCTGGAGGGAGTTAGCACTATACCATACAAACGAAAGAACTGTCTCATAGTCATTTCATCCAAAGGCCGTCAAGAAGATGTCTTATGACCCTGATAGATACTTCTGAAATCTCAAATCACTGTGAAAAAAAAAAAAAAAGGCACCAACTCTACCCGATATAGGAAGACAATGTTTATGTGCCAGTCGTGTATTGGGCGCTATCTGCAGAGATCTGTGGAGCTCTGGCTGGGCCAGAGCAGCCAAAGACTTGGTCTTCCTGAAGGGGAGGGGAGTCCATCTTCCATGGCGGCTGCTGCTCTGGCTTGACTAGATGCCACACTGCGGGCAGACGCAAGCAGGAATTGGATCTGGATCTGGACAAGCTGTTGGGCCTCGCAGCGCTGGCAGCAGAGATCAGCTAGCTGGAGAGGCGCAGTGGCTAGGAGCCAAGGTCAGCTTCCAGCAGTAAAAGCTTCAGGAGAGACCTCTTCCCCCAAAGTGAAACAGCTTTTATATGGCAGCCGCTCTCAGATGTTCTCTGATGAAATACCTCTCATGTTTTATTCCTTGTGGAGAGGGTCTTATATGCATTTTGGTGTGGGTTGGGGTCTAAAAGCAGATGCTTTCTATTGGCTTGATCTCAGATGTTAGGGATGCCTCATCTGCATGTGGAGGGGCTTCAGGCACTGCTCCTATGTGGCTGATGGTCACTGTCCGCTCCATGGAGTGCTGTGGTCATTTGTTCCAGGACAGGAATCTGGTCAGGAGTAGATAAAATACCTACCATCCTCAGGCATGAGGGTACTGAAGTTTCTGAACCCATTTGACTTTACCAAGCTTCCTGGCATGGCCCACTGCCCCACACTTCTGCTTCTGGTAGAGCCAACTCTCACTACTGTAGGACTTGTGGGAGTCCTCAGTTGCTCTTAAGTACCAATGAACTTACGACTAATGACACTCTTGACAGGAATATTTTGAGACCTAGTATGCTAGTATATATAGCAAGTGGTTCAAACTTTATTTGAATCATGATATCTCATCAACTCTAGCTTATTTTCTTTTTTCTCCTTTTATCTTTAGTTCCCCCAAATCAAAATGAAGCTTAAACTATAAATTCACTTTTAATGCAGTTGCTTCTTTTCCACTAGCATGCTAGAGTAATAATGAGTCTTACATATTCAATAATTTACTAGAGATGAGTGTTATTACAGAGAAAGGCGAGTAAATGGACACATGAATGTGCGCACAGAAGATTCTGCTCCCTCAAATATATCGCTTTATGTAATAATCAATATATTGACTTTATGTAATAATCAATAGTTAAATTATAAGTTCATAGTAAAGCTAAACGACAAAGAAGCAAAGAACTTCACGGGAAAGAACATAACACTTGGGGGAGCCCCCACACCTTCTATACTAGCTCTTAACCTTTGAGCAGATTGTTCTATTTAATCACATTGGACCTCAAGGCTCTCACCTGTAAAATGGAGATAAATTTGCATGCGCTCAGAAGAACTAGAACAACATCTAGCCAGGGTTTAGCACACAGTAGCTCTTCAAGGTGCAACTACAAAATTTGAACTGGCAACGTGATAAATTTTCATTCAACTATTTTAAGTATGAATGAAAGAAAGGAAAAATAGAAATTGTAAGTTTGGGAGTGTATTTTATGCTCCTTGGCTAATATTCTGGGCATGTTCCTCTTAACTTCCCATAAACCTGTGGGATCATTTGTAAGACCCTTATTGAACAGATTAGGAAACTGTCACCCATGGGGAGCTAAGTAACTTATAAAGACCCAGTTCTTGCTCTGAGGGAACTGAAATTATAGCTAGAGATTCGCATAATATGCATGTGGAGATGAAAGAAGCTACAGGAACAGAAATGTTATACTCAGCACGGTGGCTCACACATGTAATCCCAGTACAAAGGAGACTGAAGGAGAATGATTACCCTTGGTTTGATGCTACCATTGGCCAGCCTGGACTATACAGTGAGATATTCCTCCCTCAGAAAAATTTAAAAATGGTTGCTAAGGAATCATAAACTCAGATAGCAGCACCTATATAACAAGCAGACATTCTGCAAACACCTGAAACTTCATCTCTAAAGAACCAGATTTCACTTCTGACTTTCTTGTACACACTGATGCACACACACAAACACCCATAAATAGATAAGTAAGTAAGTAAGTAAGTAAGTAAGTAAGTAAGTAAGTAAGTAAATAGTACAAATATAAGTGCATGCTTTTAAAAGGAAAAAAATATTCGCAACAGAGAAATGCTATAACCAGGTAAATACCTACAGATGTTAATGGCCAGAGGAAAAAAATCTTTCAGAAATGAGATGTACACAAGTCAAGATGGGACATGCTATGGTAATATGTAACATATATTAGAGGTTGAAAACTAAATATTTAATTTTCCTTTGGGGTCTCTCAGGTGAGACATTCCAAAGATGCGTAGGAAGTGAAGTGGACCACACCCAAGTGCCACCATCTTGGATCTTGCCAGTATTGTTTCATAAAGTGAAATGAGCTCTGGACAACTGTAGAATTAATTCAACTCATTAAAAACTCAGGAATGGAAAATACAGCCCAGATCAATCCCATTCTTGAGTGAGTTGAGAGAATAAGTCATGGGACCCTGGAGAGTACACATTTCAGTCAAGGAGAATAATTTTGCCTTCCTCCTGTTGCAGGCAAATAGATGATGAGCAACTGTCAAAATTTGGAACATAGAGTCTTATAAGAGCTAAATAAAGAATTCTCAACAAAGGGAACCGGAATCGTCAAGAATCACCTAAAGAAATGTTCAACATCCTTAGTCATCAGGCAAATACAGATCAAAACAACCCTGAGATTCCACCTCACACCTGTCAGAATGGCTAAGGTCACAAACTCAGGTGACAGCATATGCTGGCAAGGATGTGGAGAAAGAGGAAATCTCCTCGATTATTGGTGGGCTTACAAACTGGTACAACCACTCCGGTAATCAGTCTGGCTGTTCCACAGAAAATTGGACATAATATGATCTGAGAACCCAGCTATACCACTCCTGGGCATATATCCAAAAGATGCTCCAGCATATAACAAGGACACATGCTCCACTATGTTCATCGCAGCCTTATTTATAATAGCCAGAAGCTGGAAAGAACCCAAATGTCCCTCGACAGAGGAATGGATACAGAAAATGTGGTACATTTACACAATGGAGTACTACTCAGCTACTAAAAACAATGAATTCATGAAATTCTTGGGCAAATGGATGTATCTGGAGGATATTATCCTTAGTGAGGTAACCCAATCATAAAAGCACACACATGGTACATACTCACTGGTAAGTGTATATTAGCCCAAAAGCTTGGAATACCCAAGATACAATTCATAGACCATGTGATGCTCAAGAATAAGGAAGACCAAAGTGTGGGTCCTTCAGTCCTTCTTAGAAGGGGGAACAAAATACTCACGGGAGCAAATATGGAGACAAAGTGTGGAGCAGAGACTGAAGTAAAGGCCATCCAGAGACTGCCCCACCTGGGGATCCATCCCATATACAGTCACCAAATTCAGACACTATTGTGGCTGCTAAGAAGTACATTCTGACAGGAGCCTGATATAGCTGTCTCCTAATAGTCTTTGCCAGAACCTGACATATACAGAGGTGGATGCTTAGAGCCAACCATTGATCTGATCAAGCAATCCCCAATGGAGGACTCAGAAAAAGGACTAAAGAACCATAGGAAGACAACAATATCAACCAACCAGAGCTCCCAGGGTCTAAACCACCAACCAAGCAGTACACATGGAGGGAATCATGGCTCCAGCTGTATATGTAGTAGAGGACAGCCTTATTGGGCATCAGTGGAAGAAGAGGCCCTTGGTCCCATGAAGGTTTGATGCCCCCCGTGTAGGGGAATGCTAGGGTAGAGAGGCAGGAGTGAATGTGTGGGTGGAAGTACACCCTCATTGAAGCAGGAGGAGGGGAGTGGGATAGGGAACTTTTGGGGAAGGGATAGGGAAAAAGAATAACATTTGAAATGTAAATTTAAAAATCTAATAAAAAAGTCATTTTAAAAAAAGAAATTGTCTAGTAAATCTATTAATGATTTCAAGTCAGGATATCAAAACACTACATAAGTAGTAGTTGTAGGTAACAAACTGTGCTGTTTTTAAAGATATATCTGAATTCTTTGTGAATTTCTGCATCTATGGAGATTCCTGGCTTACAGCTACCACAACCAATTTTCTATCAAACCCTCAGGAAGCATTTGCTGGTAGAAATATCTATCTAAAGCACCCCTTAATATCCTCCCCTCTGAGCAGGCATGACATCAGAGGTATATTTTATCCTGTAGCATTTATTGTATTCCTGGTGTTTATACAGTACTTTTAAAATAATAAATAACGTATAACGCTAGAATGGAAAGTTGTCTCAATGTGTACTGTTTCTGTGCCTATGGAGTCCAGAAATTAGAGGCTAATCCTAAACCCCTACTCCTGTCATGATGATTAATCACCATTGTCAACTTAATTGAGTTTGGAATTACCTAGGAGACACAATTCTGAACATTTCCAAAGAGATTTACATGGAAGGAAGATCAACCCTGAATGTTAATAACAACATTGTCAGAGGCTGGGATCCTGGATAGAGGATTAAGGAGAAAAACAGTATGGCACCAAGATTCATTACTTGCTGCTCTTCTCTGTTCACTCAGTGTGACTGGTAATTGAAGATTAGCTGCCTAGCAAGCCCCAGGGATCCACCCACCTTTGCCTTGGAACTGTTGAGATTACAAGTATATGCTACCATGCCTGGCTTTTTACATGTGTGCTGTGCTGGGCATCCAAATTCAGGTCCTCATGCTAAAGTGGCAGGCACTTTACCAGCTGAGCCACCTACAGACTGTACACTGGAATAAGCTGGGACACTTGAAAAATGTTAATGTCTCTAATGCAACCCCAAGACAGTGTTATGCCACAGGTTTTAGAAGATAACTACGTATTTACATTTTTATGAGCAGCTGGGTGAATCTCCTAAGTAGCTATGTTTGAAATCCAAGGAACCTTTCTGTCTTCATTCCCACTGGCAACTTTAATGAAGGTCCCCCTAGTCTCTAAAGCATGTTACATTAGCAATCCTCATTTGCTCTCCCTGGGTAGCCAGTAGTACATTTCCAGTGTACTCTGCCAGCTATCTGTGTTCCCTTTATACATAGCACCTACACAAAATACAAACATTTTATCATGTATTTCTGCTATAAGACTATGAGTGTCTTGAGGGTAGCAATTGAGATTATTTTTTTGTTATGCCTGACTTGGTATCATAAATATCTTATACACAATGTGCTCAGTAAATATTTTATCATGAATATGAGTGAACGCATAGTGAACTTAGACAGCAAACCTAGCACAAATAAAAACAAGATAGAGCATCTCAAATTGAGATGTTCGATGGTCATAGTCTTGTGGGGGAAGTAGATACAGAAGCACGATGTAAATGGGAAAAGGCAGATAAAGAGATCGTTTCACACATACTGGGATTAAGATACATAGCAAGAAACACTGCCTAAATCTCTAGCAGCTGCGTTGCTAGACATATCAGATCACTGACCTACTACTGAGGAAAATGAAAAGTGGAGAAAAACTTTGGGTATAGAATGTGGAATAATTCTACATGTTGCTTCCAAAGTCCCTCCCAGCCTACTGGTTCCTAAGTTACTTTATTGACATAGTTACTTATATATCCAGAGACTACAGAACATCTATCTATCTATCTATCTATCTATCTATCTATCTATCTATCTATCTATCTATCTATCTATCTAATCTATCTATCTATCTATCTATCTATCTATCTATCTATCTATCTATCTATCTAATCTATCTACCTACCTATCTATCTATCTATCTATCTATCCACATAAATACATACAAACATACATACATACACACACATATATAATGTATGTATACACACATAGGTACGTATGTACATAGGTATGTATAACCATCCAAGAAACCAGTGGGAAAACAATGCAGTCTTTGTGTCTAGATTATTGCATCTCTGCTCAAATTCAGTCTTTCATTAGTCACACTGTGAAGCGGAGCTGGAACTCTGCTAATTAAAGGACTCCTTGCCAACTGGCTCTCTGTTAGGTTTCTCCAGGGTTGGGAGGCTAGTGTAGTGAGAGAAAGAAAGAAGTTTGGGGGGAAGTGAACTTGCTCCTTCTTGTCTGTTCTGTGCCCATGTTACCATGGCAACAGTGCTTAATTCCATCAGCACAGGTATGTGCTTTGAGTTTTTCTTTTCACACTCAGAACCCGGGTTCTCCCTCTACTCATGATGGCCATCCCAAGGAGGGATTCTTAGAAGTGCTTCCACCCTCCTCTAGCTTAGGCCAATGTCTGTCTGGCAGGGATTGGGCAAGCTTTTCTGCACATGCCAACTGATATGGAATGGGAGATGTCTACAGCTACCGGGAGAAAAATGGGCAAAAGAGGTGGAAAGCCATGAAATGTGCCAATTAATAAAATTGACCATGGGGTTAAAAGGAAAACAAAAACCAAAAATACCCAAAACTGAATTCCACCTCTCATTGGGTAGCCCAGTAGTACATTTCCAGTCTACTCTGCCAGCTTTTTGAATTCCCATTATACCTAGCGCCTACACAAACTACAGACATTTTATCATGTATTTCTGCTATATATGAGATCCTGAGTAGTTGTCAGTCTCAACATAGCGATGCTTGCATTCCATGTGGAACTTTTGGTTCCCTGTGGTAGCACTTTGTTTTATTGCCACAGTATTGCTTCTAAGGCCTCCCAGATGTACCCAGAATGGTATAATCTCTGTAGCCTAAGGGCCTAATGCATGTAGACATGCCAAACATGCTGAGGGATTAAGGTATGAATAATTGCTTGATTGATTCCAGAAAGGCTGTAGGAGGGCATTGAGATCAGAGTCAACTTCCACCCAAGCAAGCCAACAAATGGCTCAGTGGTTGATTAGCAGACAAGGAAGAACAGAGTGATGTACTAGATCCTCTAGGCTATAAAAATAGCACGTGAACGAGGAGAGGAGGCATGAAAAGGCACAGCAGGTTTTGGAGAGTCATTTCATAAGGCTGTGCCTAACATGTACGGGGGTGGAGGAGGGTGCATCTGGAAAAACAGATTGTGGCCAGATTGTGAAGGTCCTGGGTTGCCATCAATTCTCTTGGAAAACATCTGCTAAGAGGGTGCTGGCCAAAGCTACTGCCACTTTTGCATATGTATGATAAGGCTCCATTTTTCATACAAGTCTGGAATGAGCTTGGTTTCCAAGGTATAGGTCCAGTGAGAAGATTTCTGGCTGAAGAGCTCAGGGGTAGAAGAGAGGTTGCTTCAGCACATTGCAAAAAAAAATGTTAGTAGACTATCTTCATGCTGTTACAAAACTGGAGTGAGGTTTTTATTTCATACTCTGGGTTTTTCTAAGTGCACATTTCCTTGTTCACGGTTGCTGGGGCTGGCTCCATGGTACCCTAAGAAGTTTCAGAAGTTAGGGCTAAAAATTCAGGGAGGAGACCAAGTTTGCCAGAGGCTGACTCACGTGAAAACTGAACTCCGTAAAGTTTAGTGGAGTGGAGCAGCTGGAGCAAAAACAGCTTCAGGCACTGGAACAATACAAGGCTGGAAGCTAGGCTGAGACACAGACATGATTTCTCAGTTAAAAGGGAGGGCCAGGGAGATGGAAAATACTGTTTCAGAAATGCATTCAAGGAAATGCTGTCCTACTCTTCACACCGTGGCACGGGCTTCTGAACGCTGACAACTGATGTCCCCAGGCTAGCTTTAAAGCTGTCCGTGACTATCCTCGTCTTGCTTTGGTGGCTAATTAATTAAACCTTTGTCTGGTAGCACCTCATCAGAAGCAGAGAAGGGGCAGAGGCTGGCAATCAGGACAAAGGATGATTAAAAGCCATTTGAAAACTTGAAATGGTTTCAACTGAACGTTGCAGAAGTGGATGAACTGGAAGTGAGGGGTCGAGAAGGAATTAAGCATTCCAGCTAGCCTGCAAAAGAGATACACAATTCAGGTGTTTTATTGACAAGCCATAAGCCTAGACTGGGCAGCTTTAGAACTATTCTAACTTACTTCCCAGCTATAATGTCCCTTATTACTTGCTGTTTTTCCTGCCCACGTGCTCATAGCCCATCTCCTCTCATGGTGGCCTCCTTCACCTCCATGTCTTTTCTTCTTCCCATCTCTACCCGCAACCTCCAGTCAGGTACCTGAAAACCTGCTTGCCTCTATCCATTGCCCAATCACAGGCTTTACCCTTTTATTGACCAGTTGACTTGGGAGCGAGGTTACATAGCAACACTTGGTATACTTGAGGACCTCCTTGTCCCTGATTATCTCCCCATCAAAGACAACAAGGTATTGGGGGCCAGTATTGAGCATTTGAATATCAGCAGCATCAGATCAATCTCCTACAAAGGGGCACTTGAGTCCTGGCTGCAGAGTACGTGGATTTGACTCACTAAAAACTGAAGGACAGGAGAATGACCAGACATCCTGGTTTGCCATGGATCCAATGTTAAACTGGGAGATCCAACTCCATCTGAATCTCCTGGTTTCAGTCAAATCAGAATGTCTCTTAGGGAGACTTCATGTAGCATGGCAGTTGAGGGGTGTCAAAGTTTGGAGAGAGTGGGAGAGCTATCCCAAGAGATAGTGTGGACAAGTTAGGTTCACCCTAAGCACAGGATGTTAGCATTTTGTCTAAGCTCCGCCCACAATTACCTGGCAACATCCAGGTATAAAAGGGGCTGCTTGCCCCCTCTTCTCTCTCTTGTTCTCTTGTTATGTTCTCTTGTCCCTTCCCCCCCCCCACCTCTACACAATCATAGCTGGTCTTTCTCTTCTCTCTTCTTCTCTTCTCTTCTCTTCTCTTCTCTTCTCTTCTCTTCTCTTCTCTTCTCTTCTCTTCTCTTCTCTTCTCTTCTCTTCTCTTCTCTTCTCTTCTCTTCCCTTCCCTTCCCTTCCCTTCCCTTCCCTTCCCTTCCCTCCCCTCCCCTCCCCTCCCCTCCCCTCCCCTTACCTCCCCCCCCCTCTCTCTGCCTCTATTACCCACTTAACTCCCCTCCCCATGCCTTGAATAAACTCTATCCTATAATATATCATCCTGTGGCTGGTCCCTCAGGGGGAAGGGATGCCTCAGCATGGGCCAGCAGAGGCAATCCCTTCCCCCATACCTGACTCCACCTCCATAGAACATACCCCCTCTTTACCTTTTTAAAAAACACATCACAGGAAACAATGTCCAGTGAAGCACACGAGGAGATATTTAAGAAAATAAATGAGAGCACAGCCTTAAGAACTGAAGGCAAGAGACACCTTTGAATCCAGGCAGTTACCAGTCTTAGATGGAGTGGCCTTTGGCCTTGTAGTGACTTGAAGGTCTAGGGAGGGAGGAACCAGCGATGCCAAGTAGGATTCATTTCTAGACCAAGGGCAATTCTTCAGGTATGCTTGCAGAGAATGATGTTTGGACGGCCTAAAATTAGCCTTTGATTTCCTGTTAGTCTGAGCATATGATCCATGGTCTTTACAAGGCAATGAGAAGTTTCCCAACTGGTTTTAAGCTCTCTTCTTATCCGTCACCCTTCTCCTACTACAGTGGCATTAAACTTTAGCCTTTATAGACCCTAACTTCTCTTCTTGGGGGTGCTCCTTTCAAGCATGCAAGTGTCTTTGACCCTTTGGGATCTGACTTTAAAAACCTGTCCCTCACATTTGCTTCCCATACCCCTGCCTGACTTCTTACATTTGGGATTAAGCTTCACATAGAACCTGTAGGTCTTATTTCTCAGTTTTTGCTAGCTATAGGCAAACAAGGCGATGCCCCAGAAAGTCACATTACATTCCAAGTCTACTCTGGTCCCTCTATAGTCTGTGAAATACTTCCAAATGGGTGTAGATCACACACTGTGCACAGCTGTGGTAGATAATGGTCCTTTCATTTAATAAATTGGAGTCACAATTTTTTCTCCACCCTATGAATACTTTGCTAGGTGTGAGGTTACATACATACATACATACATATATACATACATACATACACATATATATATATATATATATATATATATATATATATATATAATTCTGTTTGGAAAAAAAACAAAACAAAACTTGTCCAACTTGAGAATCATTGCTCTGGTCTGAGGAAACCCTTATAGGACTTAGGTACAAGTTCCTACTGAGCAGAATCCTAGTGGCCACGTCACACATTACTATGTCATATGGGCTCACTGAAGACCAGTGGAATGACCCATGTCACTGCACACTCCTGTGCATCTTCCTGGAAACCTGTGACCCATCTTCACCTCACTGACAACTGAGGCAGAATGCAGAGACAAGCTAACCCCCACAGCTGAGCACATGCTGCCTTATACTGAGGATGGCTGAGTACACGCTATGCCATACTGAGCACACGCTATACCATACTGAGCACACACTATGACATACTGAGTACATGCTATGACATACTGAATACATGCTATGACATTCTGAGTACACATTATGGCATACTGAGTACATGCTATGACATACTGAGCACACGTTATGACACACTGAGCACATGCTATGACATACTGAAATCATGCTATGACATCCTGAGTACACATTATGGCATACTGAGTACATGCTATGACATGCTGAGCACACGTTATGACATGCTGAGCACACGCTATGATATACTGAGCACATACCATGATGGGTGTCCCTTCCAGACAACACTTAGCAGTAATGCAGACTATGCTTTTTTATTTTTAAGATTTGTGTTTTTCTCCCTATCAGAGTCTAGAATGGAGCTTCTCAAATATATGCAAGTCAGAAAAATTTAATAATATTTATCAAATCAACCTTACAAGGCAGTAGGGAAGTCAAGTTGGAAGATTTTGTAACCAAGAAACAAAGATGGGAGTGAATGGCCTGATCCTAGGAAAATTACATTTGTCTGTGAAGTGTGCACATGGATCCCAGACATTCTCTTTAGTCTGAATCATAAACTTTATTCAGGACTTATGAGACATACAGAATCTTAACCTTATCTCAGACTCCTTCAACCCTAGCCCTTATTTTAAGAGATCACCATGTGATCCTTGGGCACATCAATCTTCAGATTGAATGGCTTCAGATTACAGGTTTCAGACAGTGGAATTATGTCTAAGTCATTCTCTTCTTATCAACTGTCCAATGCAGGCAAGATATTTAACCCCGTTGAGCCTGTTCCTAAGCCATACGTTTGATTTGTTTGATAGCTATATCTTTGAGTGTTGGGAGATTCCAAAGAAAATAAGATGAATACTGGATGCAAATCACTGACCTTGCACCATAAAGGATTCAGTTGTTAAAGAGTACAAGTCTTGACATTTCTGTTCACTCAGGAGAAACTGGGGGGGGGGGGAGCCACGTCTAATCTTTCACTTCCCACCAAGCCTACAATTCAATGTTTGACTAAGTTACTTACTTTCCAACCAGACACAGAAAATTTCAAACCTGTCTAGGTTAGAAAAGTTTTTGTTCCTTTAGAAAGCTATTACTAAGTGTACACCCAGGGCGCACAACTGTATAATGAGGTTAATGGGGGAAAAAAAAGAAGCAATAAATAGGAACCAGTTTTCATCACTGCTAACAGAAAATCTGTTTCCATCATTGCCACGGGAAGAAGCTAGTGCTCTGAAATACAAGGAGGAGTAGGTCAGGAGAAGCTGATCACCTAGCAATGGGAAGTATGAGGAGCGAGGTCCAGTAGAAAACCCACCGGACTGTCCATCTCTCAAACCATCATTGAAGCGGTTGGTGCTGTATATTAATCATCTGATCGATGTAAATAAAAAGAAAAGAAAAGAAGAGAAAAAATCCTCAAAATAAATGTTTCCCAGCTTGCTGGGGGCTGTCATGTATCCCGGCTCTCCTACCTGTTTATGTTAAGGAAATAGGATCTTTCAGTAAGTAAATGTGTGACATATTTAATTATAGTCACTGCTGCCCTCCATGTGTGAGACCGAGAATCTTCTGGGGTTTGTGGGACTGTACCATTTCCCGTTCTCTTCCATTTTCTCTCTTGTATGTTTGCCATCAGCTCCAAACAAAGAGTCTCATGGCAACGGCTTCAGTTTGTTATTCTTGATATGTTCCTCCTCCCATCCCCATATTTTTAGGAAACTAAAGCTCTGAGACCCTAATTCACATGGACAAGGTCCTCTGGTTTACATGACTGTGGTATAAACCTAGATTCTGGTGGCTTCCTAGGCTTTACTTCTAGCCACTTATACAGTAGAAACCTTTTAGTGAAACTCAGCTATAGTATGTCACCGTGCCTCCTAAAATTTGTTTCTGCTACAGCAGTAGCCGCCGCATCATATGGAGACTTGTTAGCCCACCACATCCCCAGACGTCAACCTAGATGAGTCATAAACTTTGGCAGTGGGATTCAGGGATGCTGTAGCCCCTCACACTTGCCAGTTCCCTTTAGAAAGTGTTCAAAAGGGGTCGGGGGAGATGGGTTAAAAGAATGGAAACTCTAGCAGAGAAGACAGGACTCCACAGAGATGGATAAGGGAAGTGTAGGGGCAGCTATAAAGTGCGTTCATGAAATGAGGAAATCACAGGAAAACAACTCACCTTGATGGGACAGAGAAAGTTTGTTAGGGGAGGCGCTGCACGGGCTAAATTTGAGTGACTGAGAAGGCTCTGGTTCTGATGTAAAGGAAGGAGTACTCTAAGTAAAGGGGCAGCCTCAGTGAAAGGGAAGGATGAGCTGTGGGTGAACTGGCAATCAGTGCAGGGTCCTCGGGTAGGACATGTGATGCAGGAAGCACAGTGAATTCACACTGACATGAGAGTTCACACTGACATGAGAGTTCAAACTGTAGACATGAGAGTTCAAACTGTAGACATGAGAGTTCACACTGACATGAGAGTTCACACTGACATGAGAGTTCACACTGTAGACATGAGAGTTCACACTGACATGAGAGTTCACACTGTAGACATGAGAGTTCACACTGTAGACATGGGCTGCTCTCTGTCACTCTGCAGTTTTGAGTTTCCGCCTGCTGAGTTTGACTTCCTGAAGCTTTCTGGCCTTGAAATTTTACAGTCACTCGTCTATTCTTGACATTCATTATAGCCCTGTGGTCCCACATTGAGGTGTTAGCCATGTATCACTGAGACATATTCTTCATGAGCTATTGGTCTTATAGTAATTCATGCAAGTTATTTATACCACCCACTCATGTCTTATTCCTTTCTTATGAAGTCCTTACACTGCTGACACCAGTTAGTAGATGTCAAGCTGTCTAGCACATAAAATGTTTGACAAAGTCTCAGCAACTAGAAATGTCACACATAGGATATGTTGTGGATTCTAGTGCTGTTCTTTGATTTCCCCCAGATAAACTATTGGTGAATAATATCAAGAAGAAAATTATGTCCAGGTGTATCCATTGAATTACTTTTGAAGGTCTATTTATTAAATCTTGAAAAAATGCATTTTTTCTTATCTGTGATTTTTTTTATAGATTCATGTGAATTCTCATTAAAACCTAACACAGAAGAGTCTACTAACATGTTTGATATGGTTCAATGGTCTTTCATTTCTTTGGGGATAAATCCCAAATGCATCCCCACAGCTTGCTAATCTTATTTGATCTAGTTTCTTCCTGTAGCCCTTAATTTTCATATCATGTCTTTCCACACTTACTTTCATTCAGTCCTTTCAGTGTGCCCCACATTTTCTCACACTCAATTCTTACCCTTACTGTTGTCTGTCTGGAGAAGTACCTTCTGCCTTGATTTTTGCCCTTGCTTTATGTCAATGTCATGTACAGAGAGAGCCCTGTTCCATTTCCTTCTTGATTGTTTAGCTGCTGCCTTGACCATTGGAATGTAAGCTTGGTGACAGCTGATCCAGTGTTGGTAAGAACCTCTCTAGTTCCCTCCACTGATTTAGTTACCCATTATGCTTGTGTAGCACACACAGTATGAATTCAGTGCTTCATAGGGTGTCAGCTCCTTTAGTATCCATCAGCCTGCGATCACTTACCAACCTTAATGCAGCTGCCACTGAGATAAGCACAGGGCTTGCTCTGTGCAGTGCTTAAACAGTACCAGGCCATGCCAACCAAAGTGTCCTAAATCAACAAACCTGCTGCCACATCTCCTTTTCCCCTTTGTCTCTTGAAATAATATGGCATTTTCTTTAATTTGATTCATTTAAAATTTATCTTTGCCTTCAAATCTGTCACTGTTCCCTTTCATTAGCACCCAGAGTAAATACACTGAGTTCACTGATTGTCATTCTCCGACAGTTCTTTGTTATTATGTCCAGTATGACACTTGTCACAGTGTAGACCATTAACTAATTGTTTGTGTTCTATGTGATTGAAACTTCAGGTAGTGTGGTACATGAGAGTGGAGATTACGTTTGGTCTGTATGGAAAACTCACAAGACAGAAATATACATTAAATCATGCCAGATTCTTTTTGAAAGTAAAAATCCTGTGTAAAACCCACTTAATTACAGGATCATGTTAATATCTTGGCTATAGTGCTTGCAGATCCATAATAAAGAATGGCAGCTTTCTCCTCTGATTAATGTTCTTTTCCGATCATTCACCTCAGCTTTCTATCTGCCCTGTGTTGTACTATGTTCTTGTTCTCCATGTTATGCAAAGTGCATGGCTGCTACAGTTCACAATGAATCCTCATAAATAGGACATATCTCACTGGCTTGCCCAGAACAATCTCTTTCTATAAAGCTGAATGGCTTTGTCATGTTCAGATATTTATACAAACACATCAATCCCCTGTCCCTCCAAAGTCTAATTGGTACTAATTAGTAGATAAACCAAAATGAACTTTCCATTAAATGTGTTTTCATTCTTGTCACTACTTGCATGCTCTCATTTACCAGAGGAATAAAGAGAATTATAACTTTTAGCAATGATTTTAAAGATAAGCAAGGATTTGTTCAACTTGGAAGCGGGAGTATGTTTAAAGAATTTTTTAAAGAACAATTTGTGTACCCTGATGCTATTGACCGAATTATAGATGGAAAGCTGAAAATCATGTCAATGGTTGCTTTCGATGATTAGATAATTAAATAACCATTATATGTCAGATAGTGTTTTAACTTATTGCTTATCTTCATGTTAATACATGGCAGCTACTTTTTCCATTTTTTCATGATAGGACAGTGATTTCTGTAAGATTTATATTATTTGACCATAATTTGATGTTCCCTTAGGTCTTAAATCCCCATTAGTTTGACTCTGGAGCCCAATACTCACTTCTGTCTCTACATCATTCCAGGTTTCATTAGGCCTGAGGATGTATTGTTTTTATTTTAGATTTTAATTAGCATGTACAAATGAATGAGAGTCAGTGTGATATTTTATTAATAACACACCAGAAAGCATGCGCTGGGCAAATTAGGGCAATTAGCATTTCCTTATTATTTTTTTTTGTTGTTGTTTGGGGCCTTCAAGCTTCTCTTTACTAGATTTTCATAAATACACAATAACTTATTGTGAACTACATTGTGATAAACTGTGTTTTAATGAGGATTTTATTTTTGAGATAGAGTTCTGTGTAGCTTAGCCTCAACCTGTCTGTGTAGCCAAAGCTTGCTTTGATCTCCTGATCCCCTTGTCTTTACCTCCACAATGTTAAGACACAGTCAAGCACCACCCACCATACCTGTCTTAATAAGAATTCTTTGTGTCAGCCTCTGTTTATGCACTTTCTTCATTGACTTTGGGTTAGAGTGTAATAGTGACTTTACTTCTAAGCCTTGGTCTTAGGAGACAGCGTGGATTATCCCATGTTCATGTTATAGAGTCATGAAAAGAGTGTATATACAATTGCCCTTTGGGTCTTTAGAGACGGTGACACAGGAAGAAGAACCATTTAAGCTAGTGGAAGCCAGGGTGGTTAAGACTAACAAGCTGCACATTTAAAAGTAAGCTCATCCAATCAGGAGAGGATGGATAGTCACTCTTCCTTGGAGTTGTAGCCACTGCTGGGTTGCTCACGCTCCAGGGGATGACCCCCACCCATATAATTAGAATTAGTGGGTTATTTTTTTTTTTAAAGGAGGGTAAGATGTTGGGAGGTTTATATGTTGAGGTGATCTGCAGGAAGTTTGAGGGCAAAATGGAGAGTGGCTATTATAACATCTAACATGACCATCTTAGAACACGTGCATGAGAGGAAAAATAGATTGTGGAAAACTTTAAGTGTGATGGTTATTCTCGGTTGTCAACTTGGCTCACTAAAACCCCAGCAGGATACATCAGGGAGGTTGGTTTTCTTGTTTGTTTGTTTGTTTGTTTGTTTTGTTGTGTTTTTCTAAATTAAGTATTTTGAAGTGGAAAGACCAACTTTTAGTCCAGATCTTTTCAGGTGGAACCACCCACTTTAATCTGGGCCACACCTTCTGCTGGCAGCATATATGAAGGACATGGAAGTAGGAAGACTTTGCTCTTTGCCTGTTGCCCTTTCTCTCTTTGGCAAGTCTATTCCTTCACTGGCATTAGAACCTACTCCTGGATTCAGGCATTTACTGAAGAACAGCTGGGACATCCAGCCTCTTGGACTGAAAAACTACTGGATTCTTGGACCTTTCATTGCTAGACAGCCATTGTTGGACTAACTGGATCACAACCCGGAAGCTGAACTACTTGTGCGGCGGGACCGTCCCTACACAGCCAGTCCCACAGCAATCACACCAGAAGTAACCTCTGTGTCATGCTCAGCTCTGGCTGCTCAGTTCCCTCAGACCCCAATGCATAGTTCCTCTGTATTTTGAGGAAATTTACTGAGTACAAAGATCAGCACAGTGTACATTGAAGTAGAGTCCTATTTCCATTCCTTACCATCCAGTAAACATGAAAGCTTTCTTTCAGAGAACATATATTCTGACTGTTGTATATATAAATACAGATGTATGAATATATTATATTCATATATTATATCTATGGATAGATGGTGCATTCACATGAATATAATATATATGTATATTATATCTCACATAGTATGTATTATATATTATACTATATATATATATATTTATATTAAAGTATAACTTGAGAAGAAAACAGTCTGTTGCAATATATCATATAAACAGCCTTCCACCGAACAGATTCAATACTTATATGTTAATAACTCTAAGTTCAAAAAGAACTAAATATGAGAATTGTACATAAAAGAAGACAGGCAAATAGCAATACTATAACAGAACATAAGGAGAAAAAAAGACTGGTAATACATATCAGAGAATGGAAATGAATGAGCTAAAGCTTTGAGATGGTATAATAATTGTCAACAGAGGGACAAGTTCTTAGAGACTTCATAGTAGGGCAGACAAAGATGGCAGAATAATTTGTGTGCTTGAGATAGAGATTTGGAACTAAAGAGAAGTGACTCTTCTGGGAAAAAGAAAGCTGCGTGCTTCCAGAAACGGAAGACACATGTGCGATAAACATGGGAAGATGCAGACATTAAGAGAACATTGCTTGTTGTAAGGAAACCTGCCCTGCCCCAGTGCTCTCGGGAGCACCAGGAGACAGTATTTACACAACTCTAAAAGAAAAATGAAACATCAAAAGGCCAATCAAATATGAAGCAACAAACAGCTAGTCTCAAGTATGAGCTCTGCCAAGCCCAAGCCACCAACAGAAGCCTGTCAATCAAAGACACGTGTGCTTGGTGATCCATGAGTTGCGTGGAGTACAAACGCACAGCCTATGGAATTTTCAACTTAGCTCCGGTGTCAACGATTTCATTTCCATTCTTCACATTTCAGTTCTCTGGGACTAAGACCCACAGCTCGCGGCTTTTTTAATCACACACTGGACAGACCATTTCCAGAGCTCAGACCTTTGCTTATAGCATTCTTTCAGCTGGGTAGGCTGCCACATTCTCTCTCCTGCAGCAGCAGCTCCCTATGATGAACACCTACATCCTAGAAGACCTCTCAGTTCAGCCATTTTTCCTTCCTCTAATACCATTGCCTGACTCCTGTACACCAGGAACTCCCTTCTGTTTCCTTGGTAACCACCTCTTACTTCTTTTATCTCCCCCCCAAGGTGGTAACATGATGGAGTCCTACTAACCCACAAACTTAAAACAAGACAAATACATCTCTGTTTTTGTTTGTTTGTTTGTTTGTTTGTTTTAGCACATGTCACAGATCTGGTACATTGTAAGTATACTAGATATCTCTAACCATCTTACCTGTTTATCTACTTGATCTTGTTTTCTAAAGCTATCTGTACAGGTGACAACAGGGAGATGCCCTGTCCTGTTATTCACATTTGAGCTCAGCTAATGGAAATACATGCAGGAGACAAAAGTGATGCACTAAGGCCTGGATGTTTATCCATTGACTTTTCCGCTCATCTCACTGTGAGTTATCTCTGTCCCTCTCAACTTAGGATGACAAATAATTTCTCAGGGTTCAATTTCCAGACTTTCCACATTTCTCTTCTGACCTTAGAGTGGTAATGGCTCCTGCTTTTAGCCCCAAAACATTGTGTTATCTTTGCTTGTTTCTACTAATCTTGAGTATAACTTCGTCTATACTCTCCTGAAATTACAAACGGTTTCCTATTTGACACTGACAATAGGTAGGTAGGTAGGTAAACAGGTGGGTGACTAATTCACAATTCACACATGTTTCATAGCTGCTATTAGTTTAATGATAAAAAGTTGAAGTTATAGGTAACTTCTATGAAGTAGTAATTATTGTTGGTGTGTCTTGGAATTGCCTTTATTGTGGTGTGTGTTCAAGTACATGTGTACATGCCTATGTCTTCATTGACTAATGAGCACACTCCAAGCTACTGCAACTATTGTGTTTCCTCTGATTTGAAACATCCCCTCATGGACTGAGACCCAAGGTTATCTGACCCAGTAGCAGGGAGACAGAATTTCATCAGAGGTACCTGCAGCAAACATATCACAGCCAACATCTGCTTAATTAATTTTAATTAAGTAGTTAGATTTTAAATTCTATAGGTTTGTCCCTCAGTGTGGAAGCTCGAACTGCAAATGAGAGAACAAACTATCTCAACAGCCAGATGAGGACGGAGCACAAGGTTATGGATAGAAAGCAGCAGGAAAGTATGGCTTTCTCTTTCTTAACGGGTACCATGGTCTCCAGAGATACAGCTCTTTGAGGCATCACCCATCCTGGGTTACCTTTTCCATGATTACATTTGAGTCTCTCATGTTGCTGAGAAGTAACCCCACTAAACTCAATTTTTTAATATTCTAGGCATGGCAGGAATCATTTCTTTGGCCTGTCAATGGTGTTCTGGAAATAGATTATAGATATTTGTTCATACAACCCCAGGAAAAAAAATCCACACAACAGATGAAGGGAGGGGTCCAACTGGGCAGAGGAAAAGGAATACTCCTTAGGTTTGAATTTGCTGAGATGATTGTCTGAGATACAAGGCAAGAGCTGGCACAGATAGAGTGGGACTGGGGTGGTGGTGTAGAGGCTCAAAACAGGCAAGACCAGAGCACACAACATGCTGGAAGAGCTTAAATTTAGGAAGAGAAAGATAGGCAAAAGTTTAAATGTAAAATGAGAATCAGAAGGACTGGATCAGCCGCATATCATGAAACGTACAAGGGTGCTCAAAACTACAGGTTGCCTTCTGGTTTTGTCTAACCTGTCTTACACAGCACACACACACACACACACACACACACACACACACACACACACACACACAGTGCTGAGAGAATCAGAGAAACACAGAGAAGCCGCAGATGCTACCACAAATGCCTAGCTGTTTATGCTTGCCCATGTCTCTTGAGGTACCCGTTGAGGTGTCTACTGTGGTTTCAAGAGACCACTCTCCCAGGAATGTTTTTTTTTTTTAATTCAAGTATCAAAGAAATTGTAATTAATTTGTATGCTCACCCAGCATTTCCACCGCTATCCTTTGTTTTCTTTCAGCATCCGACTCGTCCTATTTTTGACTAAGGGAATGGCTTCCTGCATCCACTAATGAAGAGTCCGCATGAGGACGCATGAACAGGGTTACAGCACTTCCTGTTATTTCATTAGTGACTGTTTCTCCATCATTAATGTCGCCCTGACATTTTTCCCACCTCAGAGTCATTGCTGTGTTCAACCTCTACTGTGATGGTGCTTCTGATCGAACTGTTGAAATAAACTCAATTTTAAGCTTGCTTTTTACCAAAATCACTTTTAATAACGGCCATTATCCTATGTAATTACAATGATTGCTTTGGCTCAGAATACCTCACAACATTAGCTTTCAGTCCAATACTCCCTGGCAATTGCATTTGGTGGAAGATGAGAGGACATTAGCTGAAAATAACTCGTGTGGCTGGGTGAGAGAGCATCAAGAAAGCTTAGATTTTCCCAAGGGAATAAAACTACAGGCTCTTAGGAGACACTGAAGTTGAGAGGGATTATATAAAATCTATAATTTTATAGCCTGACATTTTACAAAGTCAAAATGTCTGGATTAAACCACCCCTCTGACATTTACTAAGTGTTTTGAATACCATTCTTGCCACATGTCTTAGTTCTATTCTCTCTTGCTGTGATAAACTACACTAACAAAAGTAGCGCAGGAGAGAGAGGCCAGAAGTTACAGTCTATGAGAGCAGGGAAGCCAGAGCAGCAGGAGCTTGGGGGTGGGGGTTGGTCCTATGATATCTGTAACCAGGAGCAGCATAATATGGGCATTACTCCATCAGTGCTCAGTTTTCTTCTTTTCATTTGGTCCAGAGTCTCACTCCTGAAATGGTGCCACCCATGTTCAGTCTGTGTCTTCCCATCTCAATTAATCCCTTATAAGCCAATCTAATTAATAACAGTTCTGGGCCAAGACTCTCTATGAAGGTGTTTATTGGGTCAAGTCAATAATCAATGCCAACCTTCACAACACATGGCTACAAAATAGCTATGCCATGCCATTCTTTCTGTGTAAATGTTAAAAAGATAACAGTGCAATGTCCTTATGGCTATATAGGGCATATGGAAAATGCCAGATGATGGGGCTTACCATAAGAACTTCTTTCATTGTTACTGTTATTTCTTTCAGGCTGAGATTCTCTCTCAGCCAAATGTACATCATCTTATCCTTATGCCAACTGTTAAAATTATAATTGTTCTCTTATATTTTAGATTAGAAAGCTAAGACTTCTAAGAATCAAAAGAATTGTCTTTTATTTTTTTGTATAGAATAGTGTTTATTCAGGGAATGGGGAGGGGAGTTAAGAGGGTAGTAGAGGCAGAGAAAGGCAGAGAGGAGAGAGGAGAGAAGTAGATGCCGGCCATGACCATGTCGGGGGAGGAAGAGAATGAGGAGAGAGGGGGCAAGCAGGAAGCAAGAGTAAGAGAGACAAGAGAGTAAGGGAGAATATTATCTATTTAAGAAGTGTCAGATGCGATTGAAATTACGACCCGGTTTTCCTGACTTTTAGTTTACACTACCTTATTGTGATCTATACAACGTGTTTATAAAACTTGAAGAAAAAAAATAACTGGGCTAGAGGATCCATTGTAGGTTCTGAAAGTGGAACAGAAAGAAAGCTAGATAGCTAATGCACTCAGTGGATAGCTGCAGTACTCAGTTTTAATGAAATAGTTGGACCTTCCGTTCCATGGATGGAGTTCTAGAGGTGGAAGCAAAGCCTGCACGAAGGAACATAAAACCGCAGCTGCACTGACAGCAACAGCACACCAGGACATGTAAAGCATCCGAAGACCATGGTTGTGTTTTGCTTAAGAGACACAGTGAATTCTGTGACCCAAACCTCCCTTCATATTAAATTGCTGTTTCTTCTAATGCTAGACTATGATAGCTCCCAGCTGAACCTTCTTTGTACAATTTCCATCAGCTGAAGAGAACCACCATACTGCAGGACAGTCTATTCCTGGGTTCATCCTGGGGGACCAATGACTGATCAATAAAGGACCAGTCTCCTTGGGGTATGTGGGTCTATCACATGAGCACCAGTGCTCTTTGAAATTAGCCTCTCTTCAAACATCTCTGCCAATTCTGCCTCTTTGCTTGCCCACAAGTGTTCATCCTGACAGCACTGCACAGTGAATTTCCTACACACAAATCAATGACTCAGAGTCTATTTCCCAGGAAACCCGAATTGCATTATGGGCTGAAACATGCATCTTTGCTGTGGCAGCCTGTGCCAGTTCATCTCCGTATTTTTGAGAGGGTTCTAGTGATTTGTCAAATATTTACTGTAGAATCAGTAAATACAGCAGGATGTAATAAATATCAGGAGCAGTTTCATAAGTGTCAGAAAGGAAATGTTTTATTGATTTTCAAGGGAGCAATTTAGCTGTTGTTGGAGGATAAGTCAGGGATCTGGGCTGAGATCTGGGTGAAAATAGGCACAGCCATTAGCATTATTTTCTCTCCGGGATCTGGAATGCTCAGGACAGCCGGCTAACATTAATTACTGCCAGGTAAATGGTGATATGCCAGGCCTCTGCAGAGTGGTTAAGACACTCTTCCTCTTCTTATCTCCCACTCCTATCTAAAATGTTTCCTGGAAAACTCCCTTTGAAGTGGTGTCACTGTGACCAGGTCTTGTCCTCCAAATACCGTGACAAGGAGATAATCCTGAAAGCTGTAGCTGTAGGAGCGTCCTAGGACGTCATTGCACATCTCAGGGGGTGGATCTTGGAAATCTCAGAAATTTAATGATTAGATGGCATGCCTAGTTCCAATCTCAGTGCCCCATTCAACGTGACGCTCATGCTCCTACTTGAAGCCTTTGCCCATCTCCAGGTATCTTCTGTCCAGAAATTTCCCAAATGTCATGTGGTTAGATCCAACGAATTCTTTAAGATATACCAATAAGCTTTAACTTCTCTTGGCAGGCAGGCAATATACTTCACACATATCTAAAATCCTTGCATCTATCAGTTTACCTCCTAAAATTCTATCCAGAGGAAATAATACAAAATGTAGACATGAGTTTCTCAATGAAAAGATAGATTATGGCTGTTTTCTTCAGCTCCACACTGTGATGGTTTGAATGAAAAAATGACCCCATAAACTCATAGGAAGTGGTATTATTGGAGGTGTGGCCTTGTTGGGGAAAGTGTGTTCAGCAGCAGGAGGTTTAAGGTTTCAGAAGTTCAAGCCAGGCTTAGTGTCACTCTCTCTTCCTGATGCCTGCCAATGGCACATGCAGCTCTCTGAGGAACCTCTCCCACACCATGCCTGTGACCGTGCTACCATGCTTCTTGCCATGCTGATAATGGACAAAATCTCTGAACCTGTAAGTGAGCTTTGATGAAATGTTTTCCTTTATATGAGTGGTCATGGTCATGGCAGACGCATTCACTTTCTAAAGTAGTGCTGTGTATGTGGAAAACATATGGTAAATATTTGATAAGTAAACATTCATAGGTGAATAAGGTAGACAGGTGATAGTAAAAGTTTGAAAGACATAAAGAAAGGCTTCCTTTTTTTGGTTTGGAAGGAGTTAATGTTGTGTGAGTGCCATAATCTCTACATTTATAGCATTTATAGCATATCTGCTCTCCAATGAATATACAGTACTCTCTCTCTCTCTCTCTCTCTCTCTCTCTCTCTATATATATATATATATATATATATATATATATATATATATATATA
>NC_034606.1:26105560-26115218 GCF_900095145.1 Mus pahari
CACACACACACACACACACACACACACACACACACACACACACTCCACACACAGCTTAATGCTGTTGAATACCTTACCTGGCGAGGCAAAGACTACAGTCAAGCAAGTATGCAAAACTGTACTGTGTTCTTTCTCTGCTGCTGCACGCTGTCCATCCTCTCGTCTCTAGGCAGCCAGACTCAGCATCAAGCTATTTGCAAGTCAGACCATTCTGCAGTTTTCCTTTTCAAAGTTTCTCTTCCTGTTCACTCTTCATGTCCTCTCCCTGTGTTCCAGTAGAACACCTTGTAAGACTGACAAGCCACTTTAGTAGCTATGGAGGAATTCAGTAAATGCTAACAAATCTGCTGCCCATCCATGCCCCACCACTACATTGTCTGTGACTCAAAATAGCTATTTATCATGCTGGATCAAAAGCAGATTGAGCCTTTTAACACCCTTCAGAGTTAGTGCACACAGCATTTTGTATTTGAAAACACAAGTGTGAAGGAGATAAAAGGAAAGACAACCCATCAACAATTCTCACCATCTTTCCTCTCCTACTTCTCCCCAAGGAAAGAGGCAACTGGGAGGTCAACTCTGGCCTCCTTTGTTTATATAAGAATCAGATGGAAAGGAAACTGCCAAAAACCTGGTTACAGATGGCAGCCTTGAGGAGAGAGAAGAGAGTTGTTTCCATTGCAAAGAGACAAAGAGAGGAGGATTAGTGATGGGGGTAGGGCAGAGGAAGTACATAAGAAACAGAAAGTGACAAGGGAAAATGGAATGTCCCCCCCACCCCCCCAGTTTCCATGAACAAAGATATCCCCCTTGTAAATATCAAAACATTTACATATTTTGAAGTGTATTTCATTAACTATTTAACTACTTTAATAGGTTTTAATTATTTTTAGTTGCTGGGTAATTTGTTTGTAAGACCGGAAAAGCCTTACATCTGGGATGTCCCACTCACAGAGACGCCGAGACAGAGATCGATGCGAAAAGCAAGAGGTTTATTAATCCAGCATGCTGAGGTCGTTCTGAAATCAGGATAAAAGTGACCAGAGTAGCTAAAGCATACACCCTTTATACATGGTGGGGAGGGGCAGTTTATCATTGGTTAACCTTTAGCAACATTAAGGAGCAGACTTAAGGACAGGAGACATTGTGTGGGCTTTTCCACACAATCAGAGGACTATCTCTTGGCACACCTTGCAGTGAGGCAAGTTCTGGGAAAAGAACACAGTTACTTAACTTTTTACAACCGGGGTCATTTTGAGGTACCACAAATCTTACAGTTTACATGAGACTTTGTAGGAAACTACATATAAAGGAGTTGTGTTATGAATGGGTGCTTTGAGAATTTTCTGAAATTGTTTGTTTTTATTGTTGTTGTTTTTTTGTTTTGCTTTGAGACAGGGTTTTTCTGCGCAATCCTGGCTGTCCTAGAACTAGCTCTGCAGACCAGGCTGGCTTCAAATCGCAGAGATCTACAGAGTACAGAGATCTCACAAATGCTGGGATCAAAGGCTTGAGCCAACACTGCCCAGCTCTCAAATGTTTCTAAAAATTGAGAATTCATTGAAATTATTTCACTTTTAAAATTTTGTAAATTTTGCTTGGAAATCCTGGGTTTGTATTCTAGCATTATCTTCCAAACTGTATATTCAAACTGTGAATCTTTTAAAAGTACGGGATACGTTCATGAGTCTTGAAGAGTGTAGCCTCTCTGATATTTCTAGGAGACAAGATCTTATAGCAAACCTGCACTGTTTCTCTGGCTTTTACACTCTTTCTGTCCCCTCTTCCTCAATGACTCCTGAGCCTTAGTGTAAGAATTGTGTTGTAGGTGATCAGCTGGGACTGGGCACGACATCATCTCTAGTTCATATTTTGGTCATTTGTGGTTCTCTACAATGGTCTCAGTCTGTTGCAAAGAGAAGTTTCTTTGGTGAGGGGTGAAAACTACACATGGCTACCTAAACAAGCCTTGAACAATGAGACTGATGGATATGCTAACATGGAAGAGAATATTTCCAGGGCCTAAAACTCTAGACAAAGAACTCCCCCTCAACAGGAAAAGTTGAGATTTATGGACGAGTCTTTCCCAGTGAAGGACCATCCAAGTGGCTATTCTCTATCAAGTGGCCGGACCCAAGGTGTTAGACATACAAGCAACATACAAATTGAGCAGGTCGTATTTATGGGTTTTTTTTTCAAAGATTTGTTTACTTTTATGTGCAGTGGTTTTTGCCTGTATACATACATGTCTGTGTGAGAATGCCAGATCCCCTGGAACTGGAGTTAGAGAGAGTTGTGAGATGCTGAGAATTGAACCTGGGTCCTATGGGAGAACAGCCAATGCCTTTAACCTGAGCCATCTGTCCTTTCCAATGTTTGCATAAATATATATGTATGTGCAAATGCATATGTATGTACGTAACAACAATTAAAGAAAAAGAAATCATGGATTTGAAAGAGACAAGGGTTTTGCAGAAAAGGGGTTAGATAGAGGAAACAAAAAAGAGAAATAATTTCAAAAAGAAATAATAGGAAATATGCATTTTGCAAAGAACAACAATTAGCATTTGTTCATCGGGTCACAATATAAAACTAGGAGTGAATGATGTATGTGACTTTATCCATTTTAAAGAAATTCTTCAGTTGTCTTCATAAAGTGCCAGACCGATGAATCCTTCAGTACCACTGTGAATTAATTCTTGAATGATTTAATTATTGGTAACGTCATGAGATATATCATTTAAATACTGTGTGTGTGTGTGTGTGTGTGTGTGTGTGTGTGTGTGTGTGATATATGGAGACCAGAGTAAAAATTTAGGGAGTTGATTTTCTCCTTACACTATGTAGGTCTTAGGAATAAAAGTGGCTTTTGTTTGTTTGTTTTGTTTTATTTTGTGGAAAGCACCTTTATCTGCTGAGCCATGCCTCTGTACCAGACTTAGCTTTGTAAAATAGAAACTTTGGGTCCGAGAGATTAGTCAGTGACTAGGAGCACTGGATGCTGTTCCTGAGCAGCCACGTTAGTTCCCAGCACTCACATCGGAGCTCACAAACATTTGCTCTCCAGCACCAGGGCATCTAGCATCCTCTTCTGATATGATCAGCACCAGATACGTAGATGCTGCACAGACAAACATGCAGGCAAACCATTCTTGCACACACACACACACACACACACACACACACACACACAAAACAAAAGCAAAACAGACCAACAAAACAAAACAAAACAAAACAAAACAAAACAAAAACCCCATAAACTAGAAATTTCAAGGAAGTAATAATGTATCCTCTCCTAGGCTTGGGGTATTGCCATAAATAAGAAGAAATGGTGTGTGCGCGCGCGCGCGCGCGTGTGTGTGTGTGTGTGTGTGTGTGTGTGTGTGTGTTTCCCTGAAGAAGCTAAAGAGGGGTGAGAAGGAGCAGCAGAGGAGAGAAGACAGAATGGAAATGATAGGAGAATGCATAGAAATTATTAGGGGGAGACCTGCTCTAGGAGCTTTTTGGTAGAAACAACCACCCAATGGGGTCTGAGAAGGCGGAAAGGATTTTTACACATTGAAACCATTGCTCAGTTTTCTATGTAAACTGTTTAAATAGAGGAAAGGAGTAATATACAGTCTCCCTTGCCATTTCTCATATGCCCACTTATCACCATGGTTACTTCTATTTAAATGTATTAACATCATTGGACACTTAGCATTGTGCTCACAATGAGTAGGCTTGATGTGTTTACACAGCATGGTGACTGTTTTTCTAGCTTGTCAAAGTGTCATCAATTTTCCCTTTCTGGTGTCTTCTTACAAGAGAGGCATGTCAAGTGCTTTTTGAAAGCTTCCTGCAGCACCCCAACGGGTCTCTCCAGTAATGTTCTCCTCTCATTAATCATTGGGTACCCTGCACTGTTTCTCACCTAAAGTCAGAGGCTTCTGATGTATTCTGTAAACTCACTGTCTCAGAATTCTGGTTCTTTGGAGACAAGTGTCATGAAAATGCTTCTGGGCAGACAAAAGGACACATTCATTTCCAACTCCCAGTTGACCCTGTTATTCAAAGAGCCAATACTTACAAGGATGGCAAGTATATTATACAAAACATTAATTTTTCTATTCCAGGTTTGTAATTATGGATGCTTGGAGTTTTCCTGCTATATCTGTCATCCTGAGGTCATAATCCTTGAAAAATGATTGCCCAAGTTGTGCAGTTACAAATTAACAATAAACACTATTTACTGAATACTTAACATTGAACACTTACTCTTTTGAGAGCTTTTGGTGTAAGAACTTTTCATGTTTTTTTTTTTTTTCTCTGCCACAGTGTAAGGACTATCCCAGTTTGGGGGAAGGAGAAGGAAATAGAGACATTAAGTGGTGTCTGAAAGCCTAGTGCGGTCAACAGCAGAACAAAGCTTGATGTCTGTGTAGCCACAATGTCATACTTAATCTAAGAGTAAGTATAGACATACGTGGTTTTCAATCTATATGGAAGTTTTATGGTGCCAATAAGCACTCAGTGGGCTACATATAAATATGTGTGCATTTTTGTGTATGTATATTTGTCATTATTTGTGCATTTTAAATGTATTTTCATTAATTTTGTGATAATTTTAAACCATGTATTTAATCCAAATCACTCCCAGCTCTCCCCTTAAGTCCTCAGATCCATCTCCACCTCACCACTTCCTTCAAGTTCTCTGCTTTTGATATTTTGTTTTTCCTGGGAAAAGATATTATTGCTTTCATTAGGTTCTTGGCATGGACCAAATCTCCATAAAAGGAGCCTAAAAACCATTATAGAAAAAAGTGATTGCATAGTGTTTGAGATCTAACAATTCATGGTTTAAATCCTAGTGCTGTCACCCAGCAGAAAATTGAGCCTCATTAAGTCATTAACAGATTTAATTTCCCTGATGTGTTACATAGAGAATAACAATACAAACTCAAAGGGGTTCTGTGAAAGCCAAAGAAGGTACTGTATCCCCAGCATTTGGACTGCACACGCACAGAGAGAACAAATAAATACAGTAAGCTCATAGGTCTCCCTGGAAGCCTGGAGGCAAACACAATGCTCCCTGTCAATCAAGACAGTGATGTCTTCATCTGCCTCTTTCCTCTATGTCTTAGTTGTCTTCTAAAGCATTTTTTTTTTTTGCATCCAGAAGCAGCCATTGTGAATGCAGCTTAGAGGTACAGTTGTAGATTTTTTTTGAGATGGAGTCCTCACCTTCACATAAAAGATGTTCCAATGTTTTGTAGGCCTAGCTAGGTCTTACACTTCCAAGCTTTTGATAGAAGGTCAATGGAGAGAGAATAAAACAACTGTCCTAATATTGCCAGATTTGGAGTGTCCTTGATGCTGCCTTTATTTTTTTAAAAAATATGTGCAGAATAGTCATAATCTAAATGAAAAGTTGGGATAAAAGAAATAAACACAAATAACGCTGTATTAATATTCCTTGGCCAGAAATGTAGTGGCCTAAAATAAATGTGTTCAGATAGAACTGAAGGCTATTGGTCTCAGTCATTACTTGAAGATATCAGCAAGGTTGTGTATCCACTGGGGGGGGGGGGAGACTCTATGAAAGATCCATTTTCTCTCTTCTTGCTGCTGCAGAGTGCCTGAACTACTTGGTTTGTGTTCCCCTTCCATAATGGCTAGCTGTAGGGACTAATGAGTTCCTAAAAATCCTTGTAATGCCTTGAATGATAAGGATGCTATTAGAAACTTGAGTGTTTTTTCTTTGACCTCAGTTTCTGATACAGACTCCTAAGTCCCATCTAATTTCCCTACCACTAGGGATGTCTGGCACTGAACTTCTAAACCACTTGGAGTTTTCAGGATGACCCAGCATCTCTTGTCCTAATAAGGCAAGGCACATTGGATTCCTGGAGGAGAGTGCTGCCTGAAAGTGCAGGCCATTACTAAAGGTTGGTACTTTCAGCCCCATATTCTTAGAGGTAACAAGACTGTAAATGGGGTAATATTGGATCCTGTCTACATAATGATGCTTTCATAAAGATCCCTGTGCTATGAGGTTAAGAGAGCTATTGGGTTGGTAATTACATTCACATGTTGGGGGGGAGTTAGCATAGCCCTACTCCAAAAGTTCTGCACTAGGAACTCTCAGTTCTCCCCATGTGCCTCTCATCTTGCATTCAGCTACATTTTTAATCTGACCTTTAGCACATTAAATAAGCTAGGAAACACAAGAAAAGATGTTCCATGAGTTTATGGAAGTGCAATGCCAAATTATTCAAAGAGTTGCTTGAAAACACCCAGGTGGCAACCTAATATTTGCAATTGACCTCTAAATTGACCTCTAAGGGGAGAGGCAGAGTTGAGGATGCAACCCATCATCCATGAGATCTGATAGTATCTCTCTTGAGGTAGATTGTGTCAGAACTGAGTTGAATTAAATTGGAGAGCACACAGTTGGCATCTGTGGGAGACTCCAGTAGAGAATTGTCTGGTGCATGGGGAGAACTTCCATACATCTGGTGTCAGAACTGTCATATTGAATAATGGAAGGGATAAGGGACAGTGTTTAGTTTTTGACATATGCCTGCTCCAGTCACAGCATATCACTCTGCCTGACTTACATTCTCCCATACACCACGTTTGCTCTTTTCATGGTCCCCCGTGAATATCACAGGCCTCATTAGATAATCTTTGATAATCTCAAGGATTAGCATGCTGGTAACAGGCCCTTGAATGCTGTGCTGGAGCAGTTGGACTTGATTCATTGGGCAGCCAGGAATTACTGATAGTTTTCAGCAACAGAGCAATGTATTATTATTTTTTTTTATCAATTACTTTTTGAATGAAAATAAAATAAAATTACTTTTCCACAAGGAAAGATACATGGTGACTCAGTTCTTCAAGCCCCTTTTTGGGTGAGAGGTGAAATAAATGTACATAAAAATGAATAAACGAAAGAATATAAGCAGCTAAAATGTATAAAGTGTGTTTCCAACAAAAACGACGGAATGACATAGGCAAAAGGTGCTTTTTCTCAGCGAGTCAGAGTTTCAGACAATAGGTTCTTACAAAGTCCTTGATAAATGACCAATAAATGCTAAGCTGAATGTTATCTTATATTTAATTTCCCTTGGTTGCCACTTTTGCTCTAGTAAGTGTCTTTACCACCTAATTTACAATAGTAATCTATAGGAACCTATCCATAACCATTTTTCTTCCAGCAGAAGAATGTTTTGCCAAGAACTGGTTCCAGGCAGCTAAATGATTTATATTAAGACCCAGCAGACAATCCTGCAAAAATAATTTAGCTCTCACAAGCTTTCTGCCTTTTATACTTAACAGTTATTGGTGGAAAGAAGCATTAGACTTGATTGAAAATAGCACACACACATTATTAAAAAGTCATAGCCCAATTAACTCTGCTAGATAGCAAAATTTGCATTTATTTCTCTGCAAGCTAATAATGCATCCATGCATGAACACTATATTGGGAAAAAGCGCTTTGTTTAATCTTTCTGCCTTGTTGAAAACTCTCTGTGCCTGCTGCTTCTTGACAACCTGTTGGAAGGTAATAATAACACGCACATTCCTCTGTGCCATGTTGCAGTGTGGTTTCCCGACAGGTTTGTCTCTGGCTAAACAAATCACTTGCACCCTGTCTGAATTGTTTCCATGTCAGTAATTCAACTGCAATTTGTTTCTTCCCATGGCTAAATGAAAATGTGGTCATCACACATGATCCTTCCTGTTTGGGCATCATAAATAATAGCTTTCCAGAGTACAGGACATAAATATTTTACAGAACATAGAGTAGGTTTTAGGAAATGGAAGAATGATTATGGTGCAGAAAGGATTTCCCACAGAATCACATTTGTGGTGTTTAGAAGCCACTGTTTGGTGTTTGGTGTATTCATTAGGTAACTTACAAAAACACGCATCATCCAAAGAACCTGGGTCACATAAGCATGCACTTCCTAGCCCTTGACACAGCAGCTTCAAATTTGTTTTCTGGTTGAGCTGCAATGTACTAGATCATCAAGTATTCCCAGGACTGATTTTTAATTCAACGCGTATTTTCCCCCTACATAGGTGTTTTACCTCCTGGGCAAATGAAGAGTCAGAGTAGAATAATGAAATTTACAGTAAAGATAAATTCTTCATAGCCCTGCTGGGCACATCACTTGAAACTATAAAGGGAGGGGGGGGAAGTGGAGATTTGGAGAGACAGTAATGAGTAGAGTTGTAAACATAATTCTTCTCCTCTCCATGTTAAAAGACTTTTGCTTAAGAATATATTCCCTCTGGCCTGAAAACTTATTTTTCCATGTCCTGTGGTTCTGTTCCCTAGGTGTCCTGAAAATAATTGGGCATTTTTTAGAAAAAAAAATCTCAAAATATTGCTGATCACAGAGCCAACTGCATATCTGTGGTTTCCCTTTAAGGCTCTTATTAAGTTTTAATCAGCTTGCTGCTGTGTGGGGTCTTTTGGACTCCTGTAAGTAAAGAGAAATGTCATGTGGGTGGCAGAGGAGGGGAGAGGAGATAAAAAGAAGGGAAATGGCCTGTGCTGTACATGAAAAGGCAAACTCTGGCATGGCTTCAGCAGAAGCACCTTTCAGGTAGTTTGCCAGAAAGCACCACTTCCCTGGATGGCAACAAATGTTGGAAACTGAGTCCCATTTTTCTGTATCTACCTGGCTTGTGCAGTGTGCCCCTTGCCTTTATTCCCACATATGAATGCCAACCCTGGACTCCTGTTCAGAATGGTACAATGTCTTCTTTCTCTAGGAATTTTTCTAGTAGTTCTACCTCATTTGACACATTCCTAATTTCTACTAATATCCTCAACCTTACCTCTGTTTCACCCGACCTCCAGTGCCTTTGCTTCTTGGTGGGTCTAACACATGGTTATATATTGAGGTCCATCTGTGAGGAAGAATGAGCCTTATTTGGATCATGGTAAACAATAACTTGGCATAAAATGATTCAAATGGAGTCACAACTATTTCCTGCTAAAGTTTACCTGACATGTCAGTCTCAGTCTTTCATCTACATGACCAAGGAGTGGCCTTGTAGATTGATGCCTGAATGGTACAAATATTAGGGAAGTCACTGGAGCAGAAGATATTTTGTCTTTCAGTTTACAGGCATGTCATTGACCAAAGGAAGGTCTGTTTCAGTATGAAAGGAAGGATGTATTATCCTCCATGACTCCATAATAAGCATGTATTGAATGAATGGTTGGTTGATCGGCGTATGTGAGGGGTCACCTTGGCGATTGTCTTCTTGAAGGAAAAAGTTCATTCAAGAATCACATTGTCACAATCCCTCCTGGTCTGCACCAGCACCTGGCACCAGCACCGGGTCACCTAGGACGCGGATTCAGTGGATACCCCCATGGTCCCTAGTGGACTGCCCAAGCAATCTTAGGATCATTGGTGAGTGGAACACAACTTCTGCTCCAATCCAATTGCACATGGGCCTGTAACAGCAGGAACAAGGACAGCAGAGCCTTTCCTGACCTGAGGCTCTGGTTCCTTTTAATCAGTTCAGGTTTACCTTGGTTTCAAAGAGACCAGACAACTCCACAGTCCTCAAAGGAGACACCACTTCCACGCACTGTAACACACCCAGAATCTTAGGACAACAGGATCCCAGGATAACAGGAGCTGGGTCACAC
>NC_034606.1:26116653-26117871 GCF_900095145.1 Mus pahari
AAGACAAAAACTACATGATCATCTCATTAGATGATGGGAAAGCATTTGACAAAATACAACACCCATTCATGATAAAAGACTTGGAAAGATCAGGAATTCAAGGCCCATACCTAAACATAATAAAAGCAATCTACAGAAAACCGGTAGCCAACATCAAAGTAAATGGAGAGAAGCTGGAAGCAATCCCACTAAATTCAGGGACTAGACAAGGCTGCCCACTTTCTCCCTACCCATTCAATATGGTACTTGAAGTCCTAGCCAGAGCAATTAGACAACAAAAGATCAAGGGTATCCAAATTGGAAAGGAAGAAGTCAAAAAATCATTATTTGCAGATGATGTGATAGTATACATAAGTGACCTTAAAAATTCCACCAGAGAACTCCTAAACCTGATAAATAGCTTCAGTGCATTAGCTGGATATAAAATTAACCCAAACAAATCAATGGCCTTTCTCTACACAAAGGACAAACAGGATGAGAAAGAAATTAGGNAAACAACACCCTTCACGATAGTCACAAATAATATAAAATACCTTGGTTTGACTCTAACTAAGGAAGTGAAATATCTGTATGGTAAGAACTTCAAGTCTTTGAAGAAAGAAATCAAAGAAGATCTCAGAAGATGGAAAGATCTTCCATGCTCATGGATTGGCAGAATCAACATTGTGAAAATGGCTATCTTGCCAAAAGCAACCTACAGACTTAATGCAATCCCCATCAAAATTCCAAATCTATTTTTCAAGAAGTTAGAAAGGGCAATTTACAAATTCATCTGGAATGATAAAAAACCTAGGAGAGCAAAAACTTTTCTCAATGATAAAAGAATCTTTGGGGGAATCACTATGTCTGACCTAAAACTGTACTACAGCGCAATTGTGATAAAAAAACAAACGAACAAAAACAAAAACAAACAAACAAAAAAACTGCATGGTACTGGTATATAGAAACAGACAGGTAGACCAATGGAATAGAATTGAAGACCCAGAAATGAACCCACACTTCTATGGTCACTTGTTCTTTGACAAGGGAGCTAAAACCATCCAGTGGAAAAAAGACAGCATTTTCAACAATTGTGCTTGCTGGCACAACTGGCTGTTATCACGTAGAAGAATGAGAACTGATCCATTCTTATCTCCTTGTACTAAGTTCAAGTCTAAGTAAATCAAGGAACTCCACAGAAAACCAGAGACACTGAAACTTATAGAGGAGAAAATGGGG
>NC_034606.1:26118909-26134776 GCF_900095145.1 Mus pahari
AAGAAGGGGGAGTGGGTGGGTAGGGGAGTGGGGGGGAGGGTATAGGGGACTTTGGGGATAGCATTTAAAATGTAAATGAAGTAAATACCTTTAGCTTCTTTGACAAAACAGACTAGTGCCCTGCAGAGAGGAATGACTACATCTCTCCCCTGATGGTATACTTAGAGCCTTCCCTTTGGCTCTAGGAAAGCTAGTCTGTAGGAACGATGCTTCTAGGTGGGGCCAGCTTTATTTTTTTTTGCATTTTAGCAATAGAATCCTACCATCAGGTTATGGTGGATTAACAGAGCAACGGGAATGGCCTGTGATATTTGTAGGGGAACTCATGGAACCCCACTGACTAAAAATATTGAAAAGAGGTGTGCACACCTTTAACTCAGCCTTTCATTTGGTGATCAATGCTATTTTAGAGGACGTACTGTCTCCCTGTGTTAGGCTAACACCTAGGCTAGACTACCTAGGTGGTAGATTCCTATGTGGAATTTTCAGAGGTTTTAAAAGTTATTCTTACCGTTACAACACTCTGTTGAGATGATGTCAATTTCCATAATGTGAGACACCAATGCTTTTACCTGTTATTCTTGTCTACTTTACTGTTGTCTTATTTTGACTATTTTAAGTTGTATATTAAGACATTATTGTAGCTGGTGTTTTTAATATTTGCTTTTAACTTAATACTAGTCTTAAAGATGATTTACATACCACCACTACAGTATTAGAGTATTCTGGGTTTGGCCGGCTCTGGGCGTTTCCCTTTCTGTAGTCACGTGTTTTCACATTGATAGTTACTATCCCCTTGCTTCAATTGAAAGACCCCACTTGCTCAGCGCTTATTAGAGGCAGGATTAGTGGAGATGATTTCCCAGCTTTTGTTCACCTGGGAAGTTTTTTCTCTTTCTTCATTTCTGAAGGACATTTTTCTCAGGTATATTAGTCTTGCTTGGCAGTTCTTACTTTCCTTTTAGCATTTTGAGTCTACAGTCTCACTCAGGAAACCCTTCGCTGCCATGTGAGGTTTCTCCTGAGAAAGCTGCTGAGAGATAGCCTTGTGGGCATGCCCATGTATGTGAAGAGTTTTCTTTCGTCTTAGAGATTTTAGGGTCCTTTCTTTTATTTTGAATATTTGATTATGATGTGTCTCAGGAGTTTTTCTTTGAGATGTTTTCTCAGAAATGGGGGTCTCTGATCTTTATGAATCTGAATGTCCACATCCCTATCCTTTCTTTAAAAAAAAAAATAAGAAAGAAAAGAAAAGGAAAATCTCTGTTTTTAGAGACTAAATTTTTTATTTATGAGTGTATCCTATTTTTTACTATTTTGTACCCTATGTGGCTAATGTACACTCTTTGTTTTTCCACATTAACTAAATGATTTTCCATGATCAACATTTAAGTTTGTTGATTAATTCTGCATAATTTATAGTGCTTTTTTTCATTTTGTCTTTATATTCTTCAACACCATGATTTCTGTTTGGTTCTTTGCAATAGCTGACTTTTTTTTTTTTTAATGAATTTTTTTTTCATTTTATTCAGACATTGCCTTCCTAATTTGTATATTAATTAATTTTTCCCTGCACATCTCTGAGATTATTGAAGATGCTTATTTTAATAATTTGTCAAGGAAGTAGATTTGGATTACTTTGAACTTAGTAACCCTGGGACACTATTAATTGATTTTCTCATTTAGTTTTGATAATTGTGTATGCCTGAGTTTTCTGTTTCCCTGAAGTCATGTGTTACTATTCATGCATATAGGAGGGGCAATACCTCTTTAATTTAAAAGCAGTTTTCAGCAGACAAGATTTTATTTTGTGCCCTCAAGCAGATATGATTACCTCCAGCATTTGAATATGATTTGATCTAGGACATATGTTGGGTCTTCATTGGAGTCTATCACTGGTGGGTCTGTTGCTAGTGGCCTGAGTGGATGTTTGCCCTCTTTAGAACTTAGAGATGCTTTACTTGGCATCTTATCACAGATCTGGCACTGTGATCGTGGTCTTCCTTGGGATCTTCAAATGCTGAGCAAGCAACCACACACATGGATGATTACAGCTCCATTCAGTTCAAAAGAAGGATCCTTACAGTCCACAGAGTGAGTGTCTGTGCAGGCATTAATGACTTGTGTGTATAAAAAATACAATACTCTTTATAGTTCGGATACGAAGTGTTCATCTACCCACATATCTCATATATTGAAAGGCCAGTGCTTTCCTGCTTCCGCTCCACCTCTGTCTCCTTTGTGCCTTAAGTCCGTGCAACCCTGCACTGAGGAGTTGGGCAGGACCTCAGGCGGCACTTCTGGGAGAGCCGATCTCTCTCTAAGTCTTACAGCTCTTAGGACAAAGGCTCTCAGAAGATGGAGTAGTTCTCGCACACCTTTTATTCCCTGGATAGGATTTATATACAGTTTGGGGAATGATTCAGGATTTGACAGCAGGTACTTCTCTTTGGCTTGGACTGAGAGTTTGGGGAAACCTTATTTGCATGTGGGAGGACTTGATGCATATACCTCTTGATGACACATACCTCTCTGCATGGGGGTTGTGGGAGGTTGTAACTACCTGACAGGAGCCAGGTGCCCAGGAGGTGTGGCCGAATCCTGCCATCCCATGCAGGTGGAAATCACCACCCGCTGGAGCTCTGGGGTTCCAGACCTCTGCTTGATCGGGGACCAGGCTATCTATGCACAGCCCACCACCCCACACCTGCCTGGATGTCTGTTTTCAGGGCTGCACTGGATAACTAATTAGTGTGCTTTACCCTGGAGAGAGCCTGCTCTTCCATTCTCAACTTTCCTCAGTTGCTTGTAGTGAAATCTAAGTTTATTGGTTTTTACAAAGAAATTATACTTTTGATTCATGTATTAAATATCTTTGATTAGCTCAAGGACATGAAGATTTCCTAGAAAAGCTATTGTAGGGTTTGATCTGTGATGCGTATTGACTATTGGTACAAATCAGGAGTAGAAGTTCATATCTTCATAGGTGATCATCAGTACTTCCAACACAAATTGATAAGACTATCTGCAATGCTTTCGTACTTTTCAAAACTCAGATGACTGAAGATGGACAGTTCTAATCCTAGTTGCTGTACTTTATTGATTTAGCTCTCTTATGCCTAAACTAAGCTATGTTTACTGCTTTATGATAACAAGTGACAGCTAGTAGTATAATTCTTTGGATATAATTGTTTTCAAAGTAATTTAGCTATTCTCTATCTTTTTACATTTCCATATGAATTTTATAATTGTCCTTTTTAAATTAAAAAAAATCAAGATTAGATTTCTAAGTGTATTTGAAGTTATATATCTGGTTAGTCTTATTTCTACAAAATTATATATGTTTTATCTCAAGCATCTTTTCCTGTGGATGACTTATATCTGTTACAGAAGGACCTGGTTCTTCTTTAAGCAAAGTTATCTCTTCCAGGACGTTATCAGTTACTAACTCTGTGTGACTTCTAACAAGAGTTTCTTTCTTCTCCGAATGTTTGTCCATGACAAGTTGACCACAGCCGGGATCCCCACTGCACACATTTTAATACCTAGGCCAAGGAAACAGTTCTCATCTGAGATGTTAACAATAAAGCCAGTAGCAAACACTAATGAGTTCTTTAAATGATGACTTTCAGAATGGGGTATTAATTTGCGAGTGGATGAGGTTAACTTAATGTACAGGGTACTTTATAGGAAACGTTAAGGAATTTAACTGCATAGCTATGCCTCTGTTCTTCTCCTACCTTACTTGTTTTTATCCTCATTAGGGACCTGTGGACTATTTTGACTTCACATTATAATCTTGAATTACCTGTAGCACTGGATATAATAATCTCCACTATTATTTCCTGTATCATCATCTTACCCCCCTTTATTGCTTCTATTATTTAATACTTGCCCATAAATATGTTTAGACAACTTCTGAACATGTAATTCAGTAACTAACCCTCTCTCCTTGAATAGATTTATACCTAAGTGGGAATACAGAAATTGATTGTCTGCAATCTAACAGGGTAATTATCATAAAAAGCATCATTAATTGAGTGTCCAGTGTATGCCAGTCATGATTCTAAATGGCCTGCTTGCATTTTCTCATCTAATTCTTTCGAGGGTTCTAGTAAGTAGGTTTCATTGTTAGAATGTGATGGTAAATAGTTACATTGATATTTAAATACCTTGTCTAAGAACTCACAAACATCTGAGTTATGATTCAAATCTAGGCTGAAAGACTCTAGCACTGGCTTATAATTAAACAGTCTGACCTTCAACACAATATCAGTGCTCTTGATAGACAATTCCTCATATAATAAAATGGGCAAAGTAGTAGTCTTTTGAAGGAAATAGTACATTTTCTGTATAATCATAAGCATTTGGAATGGTTATTAGTTCCATTGCAAGGCCTCAGACTAATACTGGGGAAATTCAGTGATGACCGCAATACACTACAAAGCATTGCCTTAAGATTCAGATAGAAACTGACCAGCAATCTCCGAATTGACCTGAAGAAATCAACAGATACTGGCTACAACTCTATGCAATTATAACTAATTGTACTTCACTTAAAAAGAAGATATGTGAGTAGGGGAAATTAGAGCTATTGGTCAAAGTTATAAAGTTACAATGGTGCAAAAAGAATCAGTTCTTCAGATCCAATGTATACCCTGGTGATGATTAGTTAACACTGTATAGCATAGTTGAAATTTGCTAAAAAGAATAGATTGAAAGAGTTCTAGGGTGCTTCCAGACGTATAGTTTAACAATACCAATTTTCTGATCTATGAACATGGGAGGTCCCCCATCTTCTAGTCTTACCTTCTAGTTTGTTCTTCACTTCAAAATAATTTTGTTGTAGGAGTCTTCCATCTCCTTGATTAGACTCACTACTAGACTTGAATTTGCTTTATACAGTTATGGCAAATGGGACTGTTGTCATGGTGTATGGGAAAGCTGATGAGTTTTTATCTTGCTACTTTGATGAGTTAATTTATCAGTTCGAAGACATTTGATCTGATCAGTAAGGTTTACTGAACATAGAATCCATCATCTGCAAGCAAGGATAATTTGGTTGCCTTCTCTTCTATTTATGCCCCTTATTTTTTCTCTTATCTCATTGCTCTGGCTGAAGTTTGAAACGCTATACGGAATATGGATGGTGAAGAAGGAAAGCCTACTTTATAGCTCATCTTAAAGTAAATGTCTTAAGTGCTTTTGCCATTCATTATGATATTGGCTATAGGTTTTACTATATGGCCTTTAAGGTGTTAAAGTATCATTCTACTTTACCGATTTTATTCAGCTTAACCATTTTCAAGGTTGAGATGAACATAGGAGTTTCCTTGACTATATTTACCTGTGTTATTTCCTTCCTTGATTTATGTCAAACTTTCTCAAATCTTCAGAATGAGACCATGCTGTCTGATGTTTTAATGAATCATCAAATTTGATTTTTTGAGTATTTCATTGAGGATTACTTGCATGTGGGTTCATTAAGAATTTTTGCTTATGCAGATTTTCGCTTTTTTATTGTGTCTTTATCAGTTTTAGAGTAAGGTAGTACCAGCTCTCTAGGATGGGGCTAGATGTATTCTTCCCTTTCGACTTTACTGCATATTTTGAGGATCACCAGTGTTCATTCTTCACTGAAGGTCTTGTAAAATCCAGTAACAAATCCTCCCAGTCCAGGACTTTTGTTATTTTGAAAAACATTTACCCTCGCTTCATTCCATCTCAGTGACTGAAATCACATTGCTGTCTCTAAATTTACACAGGTATAAATGCGGCATGGAAAATTGATCTTAGTGTAAAGTCTGATAATGTAAAATTCCAATAGGAGAGGGCTAGGTTTATTGGTGCATGCCTCTAATCCCAGTATTTATAAAGCAGAGACAGGTGGATCTCTGTGAGTTCAAGGCCAGGTTGGTCTACAAAGCAAATTCCAGGCCACAGCGATATATAGTGTGTCCTTGTCTTAAAAACAAAACAAAACAAAACAAAACAAAACAAAACAAAACAATACAAAAATAGACAAAATGCTTTCCTCCCTTGGAGGAAACCATTTCAAGGTTTATTGGCATAGGCAGTGATTTCATGAAAAGGAAATTAATTGCTCAGGAAATAAAGGTAAATTAGAAAATTGGCATTACATTAATTTTTTTTTTCAAGATAGGGTTTCTCTGTGTAACCCTGGCTGTCCTGGAACTCATTTTGTAGACCAGGCTGGCCTCAAACTCAGAAATCCACCTGCCTCTGCCTCCCAAGTGCTGGGATTAAAGATTAATACACATGTGGTGGGAATGTAGGTTATTGTAGTCACTATAAAAACTGGATCAGTGTACCCTACTAAAAAAAAAATTAAAACTTGTGTTGCTATATGATCCAATTGTATCATTCCTGGCAGTATGCTCAAAGGAAATAAGTCAGTGGATAGTAAAGATACCTGCATGCCTATATTTATCCTCACACAATGCACAATAGCCATGCTATGTAATTAGCCTGGATGATTATCAACAGATGCCTGGATTAGAGAAATAAACATGGTATATCCACACAATGGAGTTTTACTCAACAATAAAGAAAAATTAAGTTAACACATTTGCAGGGAAATGGATGAAACTAGAAGTTGTCATGGTAAGTGAAATTATCCAGATTTCAAAAGACCAGGAAGACATGTTATTTGTGGAAACTGCAAAGATTTTTATAATTCCTTTTATCTTTGAGAATTTTATACATTCATATGATGTTTTAATTACATCCATTCCACTCTCCCTGCACTTTTTCCTCCCAACTTCATTTGCTTTGTTTCTCAACCCACTGAGTCTAATTACTACTGCTTCATGCATGTAGACAGACTTCTAGAGAAAACTTTCTCAGGCAGTGGGTCTTACTTGCCAGTAGTTCCTCAGCTTGGGTGGGGCTTCAATGATCCCCTACCCCTTCTGTGGACACATTCAGCTAATTTAATCTTATGCTGGTCTTTGGCATATAGTCTCAGCTCCTGTGAGTTTATGTGTGCAATAGTCCTTTCGCACCTGGAAAATACTGTTTCTCTGCAGATGTTTACTACCGCTGGCTCTGTTTTCAAACATGGCCTTAAAATAGAAACCACACTGTTCAGAAAAGAGAACAGAATCTATGAATAGTACTAGGAAAGATGGATAGAATCAAAGCACCATTTGCTTTTGTGGTAAAAACAGATTATTCTATATGGCCTAGACCAGCAGGCTGTTCTTTAGTGTCAATCTCAAGGGAATGAGAAGATAAAGATAAAAAAGCTGGGGTCAGGAGATCTTGCATAATCTATGTCTTATGGCAAGCAAGCTTATTAAGAATTACTGCATCTTACATACATAGAACAGCCTCAGGACTGAAAATTATAGTCCTCCAGAGTGGGACGAGCTGAATTCTCAGGATGAAATCACAGTCCTGGCCCCAGGGCATTACTGGTTCTGCCAAGCATATTCCTGGTTTGAGATAAGAAACTGTGTTCCTTCTCCATACATCAAGGTCTCAGGAAAGTAAACTCCACTAAGGTCCTGGTCTCAGGCTATTACTAGCTCTGCCAAGCATGTTCCTGGTTTTAGACATATATCAGGGCCTCAGGGAGAGCCTTGGATCAGCCTGGTTCTCAACAATTCCATATTTTTGGTACAACTGAAGAATAATAGCAGTAATAATGATGGTGATGAGACTTGCTTGAAAATTTCATACATCCATATAACATTCTTGCCGAACTCCCTGGATGGACATCAGGTGGACATATCAGTATTTCCTTCAATGGTCCTGTGTGAGTGTGGATGGACGAGGTAGACAGAAGTGTAGATGTCTGTATTCCTAAGCACTATGTATTCCTTTCACACTGTTTGTGTGAGCATATAGCAGATGCCAGTGTCTGAACTAAAACTACAGACAAAATGCCAAGTAGAGTTAACTCAGGTAGGGGAGCTTTCATTTAAAACTGCATCAAAATGAATGTTTATGAATTAATTTAATTTATCACATCCAAGACTGATAGATTATTAAAAATACTGAATGGCATAAATGTAAGCCTAAATACACATAATGACACGCATTAATAAGCAAAAAACGGTATTGTCAAGAAGGTAACACCAGTTCCTAAAATTGAGTATATAGAATCAAATCAACCCATCAAATCGTACAAGATTTGCCTTTTGGGAGGTGGCATGGAAAAGTTGTTTGTTGTTGTTACAATTATTATTATTTATTATTATTACATTACTAAAAAGAAAGAAGCCATATGCATATTTTTGTTTGAAGTCCATGTATTTTGGCAGATTTATCAAATAATGGAACTCAGAACAAGCCCTTCATGATAAGACAAGCAGGAATTTTTTAAAAAGTCAAAGTTAAGCACATATTTACAAAATCCTTCAGTAATTGAAAGTGAAAATGAAATGGAGTGTCACAAAGAGAGGCCGTTAAGAACTTGAAGTTAACATTTTATCAATGTAAGAATCCGTATATTTAACCTGAGATAGAGTGAAACAATGTGCCCACTGTCACCATTCCTATTTGATGGGCTTAGAAGTCCTCATGAGTGGAAGAGCTTTGTAAGGTATTATAAAATGTTGAAAAAAAGGAATAAAATTATCTCTATTTGTATCAGTTTGATTTGTTCAGCTATATAATATTTTTAAGAGCTCTACACACACACACACACACACACACACACACACACACACACACACACACACACACACAAACCCTACAAGGCAAATCTAAAGTATTTCATTAGCTTATAAAGGCTTATATATAAGGTCATCATAGGTCTAACAGTTAATTAAAAATCAAAATAAAGTAAAAGCATGTCATTAAAATACCATTGAAAGTGGAAAATACATATGGGCAAATTTTGCAAAAGACTAACAACATGTGTACTGAGAATGACATAATATTTTAGAATCAAATAATTGGAAAAATATTCTGTGTTTATGACTCCAATCAGTGCTGGCACTGGCAGGAATTAAATTCAGATTGTTCTTGCTACAAACCCTTATTCTTGCTCTTTCTTTTTCTGCATCTAACAATTGGTTCATTTTAACCTAAAATACTTTAAAAAATATTTCTGTTTCCTGGTGTAGTGAATAAGTAGCTTAGAAGTCACCATTCCATGTGGTCAGCAGAAACAAGCTGACAAACTGAAAAATTGATAACTGCTCCTATTTCCATAGGAGAAGTTAGGTCACAGGGCAAACTGTTGGCCACACAAAAAAGACAGAGAGGCATTTACAGAGAAGGACAGCATACTAAGCAGAAATCACTAACAGTCACCTCCACGGGATCCAATGTGAGAGTACAGAAACCTAAACATTGATGAGCTACTAGAGTTGGTGTGTATAGTCCTGAGAGGTTAAAATGTCCCAAGACCAGGTCATGGATATTTACTAGCAAGAACTCTAACATAGCATCTCAGTGAATATTAGGGGAATTACCTAGTGCTTCCTTTGTATGTGTGTGCATGTATGTACGTATGTATGTACGTATGGATGGATGTATTTTTGATATTATAATACAATCACATCATTTATTTTTTCTGTTTCTCCTTTAAACTTCTTCATGCTTTCTTTCAAATTTATGGACTTTTAAATTCATTAGTTGTTGATACACACACAGACATACAGACACACAGACACAGAGACAGATGCACAGAAATTCTCTCACGTGAAATTATGTTACGATGAATTTCAACCCACCCCTCTCTCCAGGGTTTCTCTCTTTTATCCCTGGCTATCCTGGAATTTATTCTGTAGACCAGGCTGGTGATGAACTCACAAACATTTGGCTGCCTCTGCCTCCTGAGTGCTCAGAATAATGGGGCATATCACCACTGCCAGCCTAACTTTGTCTCTTTAAGGAAGATGATTTTTCTGGTTGCCTTGTCAAACTAGGTTATTTGAGCTTTAAAAGCCCCCAATGGATTGTTCTGTCACATCAATACTATTGAGCTAACAAATCAGAGGTATTGCCAACACTTGGAGAAAGTGGACTCATCTATACACTATTGGGAATATTTCAGATACATATATAACATAGTTTTACTATATCCACTGCTCTTCTTCCTTATTTCCCTGTAGACCTGGAACTCCCTACCATGTCTCACTCCCAAGTTCATGTTTTTGTTTCCTTTAAGATTATAGTTTATAATATATTTACATTTCCTTCTTTCCTATACTCCTCCAAACCTTCACATGTAACCCTCCTTGCTCTCATGTAAACCCATGTCCCATGTTAAAATTGTTATTGTATGCATATATGCATATACATATATTCCTAAATCTTACCTCTTCTGTCTGTATAATGTTCCTGTATATGTTTCCATGGCTGATCATTTGACACTGGATAACCAATTGTTGCTAGCTTTGCTCAGCTGCCTACTTACAGTTCTTTCGGTTCTTGAGGCTTCATGGGCACTTCCCCTCTACTTTGGTATCATTCTTGTTCAGCTTCCCTTTGGGCAGTCATGTTGCTTAGACTCTGTGGTTGTAACTTCTGATGTTACCTGATATTAACACAGTTTATGACAAACTCCCTGATCTTTTCTGACTCTTGCAGACTTTCCACCCTCCCCCTTCTGAAATGTTCCCGAGCATTACATTCAGGAGAGTTTTGTAGATGTACACGTTGGCACTGAGCCATACAACATTGCATTTTGATAGGCTTTCTGTAGAGGTCTCTGTCTCTAACAAAGACGTTTCCTTGATGAGGGGTAACTTCTATACTCATCTGTGGGTATGAGGACAAATGTTTCTAGATTGTTGTTAGGCTTTATACTAGTTTAATAAATCACCCCGCCCTGGCACATCAAGTCACATCAGGACTAGGTGCATCCTCTCCCACTGAGGCCAGACAAGGCGGTTCAGTTAGGGGAATGGGGCCAAGCTGCACATGCTTGCTCTTTGGTGGGTGGTTCAGTCCTTGGGTACCTCCATGGGTCCAGTTTGGTTGATTCTATTGGTCTTCTTATGGCGTTCCTTTCTCTTTTGGGTCTCAATCCCTTCTGCAACCCTTTCACAAAAACCCCTCAAGCTCTGTGGGTCTCTGCATCTGCTTCCATCAGCTGCTGGGTAGCACTTTCAGAAGACAGGTATACTAGGTTCCTGTCTGCAAGCATAAAAGTGTATCTTTAATAGTGTCAGGGACTCGTTCTTGCCTGTGTGATGGGTCTCCAGTCATTGGTTGGATATTCCCCCAGTCTCTGCTCCATTTTTCTCCTTACACATCTTGTAGGCAGTACACATTTTGGGTCAAAGATTTTGTGGGTGAGTTGGTATCTTTATCCCTCTACCAGGGATACTGCCTGGCTATAAGAGGTGGTCAGTTCAGGCTCCATATTCCCCATTGCTCTGAGTCTCAACTAGCGTTGTCCTCATAGACTTTCTGGGGTTTCTCTTTACCTCAGGTCTCTGACTCATCCTAAAGATACCTCTCCCACTATTGATTTCTGTCCCCTATCCCTATACATGACTCCCGAAACCCGTTCCCCTCCGCCCAGTTCTCTCCCTCATTCTACCTCCGATTTCAATTTTATTTCCCCTTCTTAGTGAAATTCAACCATTGTCCCTGGGGCCCTCCTTGTAAGTTGGTTTCTTTGGGTATGTGGATTATAGTATGTTTGTCCTGTACTTTATAGCTAATCTCCACTCATAAGTGAGTATATACTATGCATGCCTTTTGGGAGCCTGAGTTACCTTACTCAGGATGATATTTTCTAGTTCCATCCATTTGTCTGCAAAATTAATGATGTCCTTCCTTCCTTCCTTCCTTCCTTCCTTCCTTCCTTCCTTCCTTCCTTCCTTCCTTCCTTCCTTTCTTCCTTTCTTCCTCCCCCTCCCCTCTTTCTTTCTTTCTTTCTTTCTTTCTTTCTTTCTTTCTTTCTTTCTTTCTTTCTTTCTTCCTTCCTTCCTTCCTTCCTTCCTTCCTTCCTTTCCTTTCTGTCTTCTCTGAGCCAGTTATCATCTATTAGAGTTCAGTTTCCATGAGTTTGTATGCTTTCTGTTGTTTTTGTTGTTGAAATCCAGCTTTAATCTACGGTGGTCTGATAGTTACAAGGAATTATTTAAATTTTCTTCTATCTGTTGAGGCTTGCTTTGTGACCAACAATATAGTCAATTTAGAGAAGGTTCCATGAGGTGCTGAGATGAAGGTATGTTTTCTTAGTCAGGGTTTCTATTCCTGCACAAACATCATGACCAAGAAGCAAGTTGGGGAGGAAAGGGTTTATTTGGCTTACAGTTCCATACTGCTGTTGATCACCAAAGGATGCAGAACTGGAACTCATGCAGGTCAGAAAGCAGGAGCTGATGCAGAGGCCATGGAGGGATGCTCTTTACTGGCTTGCTTCTGGCTTGCTCAGTCTGCTCTCTTATAGAACCCAAGACTACCAGCCCAGAGACAGTCCCACCCACAAGGGGCCCTCCCCTCTTGGTCACTAATTGAGAAAATGCCCTGCAGCTGGATCTCATAAGTCATTTCCCCAACTGAAGCTCCTTTCCCTGTGATAACTCCAGCTGTGTCAAGTTGACACAAAATTAGCCAGTACATATGTCCTTTTGTTTTTGGATAAAAAAAAAGTTCTGTAGATGTCTGTTAGGTCCATTTGATTCATAACTCTGGTTAGTTTCATTATTTCTCTGTTTAGTTTCTGTCTGGACTACCTGTCCATTTGTTGAGAGTGGGCTGTTGAAGTCTCCCACTATTAATTTGTGGGGTTTGATTTGTGATTTAAGCTTTAGTAATGCATCTTTTACCAATGTACTTGCCCTTTCATTTAAGGCATAGGCACTTAGAATTGACATATCATCGTGGAGGATTTTTCCTTTAACATGTATGAAGTTTCCTTCCCCATATTTTTTGGATTACTTCTGGTTGAAAGTATATTTTATTGTATAGTAGAATGACCTCTCCAGCTTGTTTCTTGGGCCCATTTGCTTGGAAAACCATTTTCTAGCTCTTAACTCTAATGTAATGTCTATCTTTGTTTCTGAGGAATTTTTCTAATATGCAGTGGAATGATGAATTATTTTGTTTATGCATCCACTATGTTAGCCTGTTATTGGGGGAATTGAGGTCATTGAAGTTGAGAGACATTAATCACCAATGATTGTTAATTCATGTTATCTTGATGTTAGTGGTAGTTATCTCTCTCTCTCTCTCTCTCTCTCTCTCTCTCTCTCTCTCTCTCTCTCTCCTTTTGGTTTTGCTTATGTGGAATTATCTATCTTGTGTTTTCTTGTGTGCAATTACTCTCTTTATGTTGGAAATTTCCTTTTAGTATCCTCAGTATGGCTAGATTAGTTGAAAAGTGGAAAGATATTGATTAAATTTGGTTTCGTTGTGGAATATCTACTTTTTCTCCATCTGTGGTGATTGAAATTTTTGCTGGGCATAGTAGTCTGGGCTAGCATGTCTGATCTCTTTGAAGCTGTAAGACATCTGAGCAGGATCTTCTGGCTTTTAACATCCTTGTTGTGAAGTCTGATGTAGTTCTAATTAGTCTGCCTTCATATGCTACTTGGTCTTTATCCCTGAGGCTTTAAATATTCTTACTTTGTTCTGTACACTTCGTGTTTTGTTTATTATGTGGTGATAGAATATTTCTTTTTGGTCCACTGTGTCTCTTGTTCTGTAAGCTTTTTGTAGATTTCTAGGCATTTTTCTTTAGGTTATGGAAATTTTCTTCTATGATTTTGTTGAAGATATTTTCTGGTTCTTTAAGTTCCGGGTCTTTTCCTTCTATTATTCCTATTATTCTTAAGTTTGGTCTTTTCATGGTTTCCTAAACATCCTGGATATTTTGAGTTAGAAACTTTTTAGCTTTATCATTTTTTGACTGACATGTCAATTTATTCTATTGTATCTTGTATACCTGAGATTCTGTCCTCCATCTCTTGTATTCTGTTGGTGATGTTTGTTCTTGTTCTCTTTCCTAGGTTTTCTATCTTCAGGATTGCTTCAGTTTGTGTTTTCTTTATTGCTTCTATTTCTATTTTCAGGTCTTGAACAGTTTTAATCATTTCTTTCACCTGTTTGATTGTATTTCCTTGTGTTTGTTTAAATTTATTTGTTTCCTTTTTAAGGGCCTCTACCAGTTTGATTGTATCTTCCTGTATTTCTTTAAGGAATCTATTCCTTTCCTCTTTAAAGGCTCCTATTGTCTTTATAGATTAAATATAAGGTCATCTTCTTGTGAGTCAGGTGTGTTAGGATATCCAGGGCTTGCTGTGGTAGGGTAGCTGTGTACAGGTGGTGTCTTATTGCCCTGGCTTTTGGTATGTGTGTGTGTGTGTTCTTTTGTTTCGGTTTTGTGGGGTTTCGTTGTGGTTATTTGTTCATTTTATTGTTGTGTTGTGTTTTGTTTTGTTTTGCCTTTAGCCTCCTGGTTTTCTCTAGTGTTGCAAGCCTGGTAGTTCCCGATATAACCAGGCCTGTGGGGCTGCAAGTAGAGCTCTAGGTCTCTCATGTCAGTAGGCCTCTGGGATGGCTGCTGGAGCTCATTGTCCCTGCTTCCAGGATTCTAGGGATGGCTTGAGGCTGCTGGTTGTCCTGGGTGGTGGCAGGTCTGCAGAGATGCAGGTAGAGCTAATGGTCCCTGAAGGCTGGAGACCTCTGGGATTGTGGTTACATATGTGCTCAGAAGACAGCACAGAAGACAGGGCAGATCTCCTGGATGCTGGGCTTGCTGGTGATCCAATGGAGAGCATCTTGATGCTTTCAGGTTTCATCTGTTTGTCCTGGGTGGCAGCAGCTTTTGGGAAGGTTTTATGGTGCATTTTGATATCATGAAAGCTAGTCTTCAGGGAAGAGACACCCAGTTAAAACTCAGAGTTCTCTGGTCCTGTTTCTGGAGCACGTGGTGAATTCAATATTAATGACTTATCTTCTACTTGATAAGTTACTGAGTGCAACAGTAAGATGCTATATGTTTCAGGAGTCTATTGGACAGTCTTGACCAACAATCCAAATGAAGAATTTTCATATCTGGAATTGGGAATTTTGTTATGTGGTTTGGCTCTTGGAGGAAGCACCACCTGCCCAGAGAAGAATAGTTCTTAAACAAACAAACAAACAAATAACCTACAGTAAATACGTCCTGCATTCTCATGAGTGTGAGACCATCCTTTGGTGGCATCAGCAGCCTAGCAGTGCCATATCCTCAAAGAAAAGTGACTCTTCATATTCTAACAGCCATCAACATCAATGGCTTATCAGTTAGAGGTGAAACTTCAGATGCCAGTCTCCAGTATCTGTTAGAATTTTGTTTAGTTTGATCTTGTGCAACTAGTCACATCTGCTGAATGTTCTTGTGTGCAAAGACTATTTCATGCCCACAAGACGATATTTCCCAACACACCTCTTCATCCTTTGGATCTCTCACCTCCTCTTTTATCATGGGCCTTGCATAGCACAAGATTGATATAGATGGCCCATCAATTGCTTAGCACCCAGACTCACATATCCTCCACATTTTGACCAGTTATGAATCTCAGCATTACTCACTACCTACAGCAAAAGGAAACTTCTCTGACCAAGACTGAGAGCAGCCCATGTGTGTAGGTCTAAACACAAATATATATATGAGGTAGTATGGGAACAAGAACATTTCAAAACACAACTGTAGATTTTCCTCTAGTGCCTACGACCTGTTTATGCATGAGCTTTCAACCAGGATTTCAATATCAAGCATCAAATTCCTCCTATGGAACAGGCCTCAGATCCTGAAAGTCCCCAAACTCTAATTCCCTTTCAGATTCCAGGAAAGACGCTTTAAAGGGCTTCTTATTTTGTAGCATGCATTCCTCTTCCTGGGAGGATTCAGCAAATTCCCTTTCTTTTTTCTTTTTTCTTTTTTTTTTT
>NC_034606.1:26135826-26153825 GCF_900095145.1 Mus pahari
TCCAAAGAATATAAACAATTCTAGTGATGTTATATGAGAGGTAAAAAGAATGTAGAGAAAATAAAAACTGCATGGAGTGTGTGTGTGTGTGTGTGTGTGAGAGAGAGAGAGAGAGAGGGGGGGGGAGGAGGAGAGTATTTTATGACATATGTGTGAACAGAGCACTTGCAAGAATGTGTTCTTTCCTTACTATGTGGGTTCTAGAAAATGACCTCAAGTCATTAGACTTGGTGGCAAATGCTTTTATGGGCTGAGCAATCTTGTCCAGTTTTAAACATGTCATTCAGTATAGGAGACTGATAAATCATGGAAGAACAAAAATACTACTACTGCTGCTACTGCTAGTACTACTATTATTGCTACTACTATTACTACTACTGATGGTGCTGGTAGTGGTGGTGGTGATGATGATGATGATGATGATGATGATGATGATGATGATGATGGGGAAAGGAAACAGTTACCTGACTGAGGGTAATAGCTACATGGAATGCTATTTCTTCTGGTTCAGTGAGTGGAGGGAAGGGTTGGGGATCTTTAGAATTTCCAAGCAGAAGGGGTTAGACACCATGTCTCCCTGGAGAGGTCCCCACCCAGATGTCAGTGGGTCTTTGGAATCCGAATAAAGGCTTATGACCTGAAATTCACCTTCTGAGGAGGAGCCAGTGCTCACATACCTGTTTACGGCAAGTGAATGGTAAGAGTGAGAGAAAAGTAATGCTGGACCCACTGCTTCTGCTAAACTTGGCTGCCACTTCTTGAGTAGAACACCATTGCTTGTGTGAGAGATATAAGCAGGAAGGGAAAGGAACCTTTTCCTTGCTCTGCTAGAGCCCTGCAAGTGGCCTCAATGTCAAAACTCATAGGAGGCAAGATGGCGAAGGACATGGAGGGTTTGCAGCTTCACAGAGTCGGCTTCACAAAGTTCAGGATGGAGACTGACTTGAACACCAGAGGAAACAGTGAAATGACTAACTCTGATAACTATGCAGAAAGCTTTGTATGCGTGTTCTTTATATTGATTCCCATAGTAATGGCATAGCTCATATGCATAGTAACGTGATAAATCTTCATTGACATACACAGCAGCCAAAATGAGGGAAATTAAGCCCCACTGGTGTCAAAACGCTAAGTAGCTAGATAGCTATTGTAACCAAGGTCTGGATGATTTAAAGACCACAGTTATCTTAATTATATTCCTGTTGTTAGGTTAAAATAAACTGAGAAGGCAACCTAAGGAAGGGAGTGTCTGTTCTGGCTCATACCTTGAATCTTCAGTCTGTCAAGGCAAGGCAGTTCCAGTGGCAGAAGTCAGAGCTATCTATCACAGGAGCTCCAGTCAAGAGGCACATAATGAGGAATGCTGCTGTTTAGTCACAGCTCTTCTTTGGATTCATCCCGGTACCTCAGCCCAAAGAATAATACCACACTCTTAGGATGAATCTTCTTTCCTCCATTTATCTAATCAGGTCAACAGAACCACTTGCAGGGGAATTTTGAGGTAAACCCAAGCACGATAATCCCTCACAGGCATATCCAAAGGTTTATTTATGTGGAAAGTCTAGATCCCGTCTTCTGATAATCAGTATAAACCATTACCATTATTTTTTTGAAAAAAGACTCTGAGCTACCATCTGAATATTAGAGTCAAATCTAAAGCATCCTGTGTAATCTGAAATCCTGGATTGCTACTCTGAAATACTGGATTGCTACAGTTTGTTTCTGGTTTTCACTCTCTAAAACTCATTTTGTAGCTTAATGCTTATTGTAAAATACATAAGGTAGATTCTTCATCCAGCTGTGGTAGTAGAACTCCCATGATTGAATAGGGAAGCTTTATAAGAGGAGAGAGAAAGATCAGACAATCTAAATAAGCATGCACTTTCTTTCTCAGTATGTGGTTGGTACTGGGCACTATCTTGGATCTCTGCCAGCAAGAAGGTCATCACTAGATACAGATCCCTGACTTTGAACCTCCATAGCTGCGGATCAATCCAAATCTCATTTTGGCAAATGTATTAGTAAGGGCTATTATGGAATGAATCTAAATGATATAAATATAAATAAGGATAAGAATATACTCACATATACACCTATACACATCTTTTGTGTACACACACACTTTTATGTACACATACACACACATACACACACACACACACACACACACACACACACATGCACACACCATGGTCTATTGGAGTGACTTACAGGCTGCAGTCCTGCTAATCCAACAATGGCTAGCTGTAAATGAAAAGTCCAAGAGTCTAGTAGTTGTTCAGTTCTACAAGTTGATGTCTCAGCTGGTCTTCTGTGTATGCTGGGATGCTGAAGAAGTGGAGTCCAATGTCAGTGAAGGAATGAATGTGCTCGCAAGGTGAAGACAGGCAGGCAAAGATCAAAATGTCCTTCTTCCATATCCTTATATAGCCTTCCAGAAGAAGGTAGGGTCTATATTAAAAGTATGTCTTCCCACCTCAAGGTCTAGAAGATTAAAGGTATATTTCTTCCCACTTCAAAATCTGAATCAAATGTGTGTAACTTCCTGCCTCAAAGGTACAGACTAGAAGCAGTTTCATCCACTTCAAACCAAGCAGAAAATCACTCACAGGTGTGCCTTCCGTTTCTGAATCATAGTTCATTCCAGATATAGTCAAGTTGACAACAAGGAATAGCCATCACTGCAAAACTTATTCAGTTTGCAGTTTGTTTTTTTTTTAAGCAGCAGACAATGAATTAATACAATGATAAGGATGTAAAACTCTGTATCATAGCACCCTAAATAAGCAGCACAATTGTCAGAGATCTAATTTGTCTAGCCTAGAAAGAATTCAAGTATTTCACTCTACTGTAACCATAATTTTAGTAAACAATGCGGTATAGCTGCCAAAATTTAAATATGACGGTTTTCTGTAGCATACAAATCAAAAGGAAATAGCTCATCTCTAAGCGGCAGTTGTCATGTTACAATTGGATTTAAGATTTTTTTTTCAAATTGAGCTATTTTAATATCAGAGAAACTTCCCCCAAACTGAATCTACTGAGATGAAGAGAATATAATGGCGGGAATTGAATGCATTCACCATCCTGTCCAGCCCACCTCAGATGGCTTCAGTGTTTATAGACCTCTCCCCCAGTTGGGCTCTTAGCTTCCACTTGCAATCCATTCATTACCTAAATGCAACACTTTGGTCTTTCCAAAATGCATATATATATATATATATATATATATATATATATATATATATATATGCCTGGCTGCAGTTTTTCTCACAGTCCCTGTAATGACATTAAAATAGCCAAATATGCCATCAAAGTCTTATGTTTTTGTATTTATTTATGCTTTTAGATTCATCATATAGGAACTGCTATGTTCCATCTCGCTAACCCCCATCTCTAGCTACATGTTGCTGATGCTTGCTTCTGAGCATTCTGTTCCCTTATCAATTGACTTGTCTGCTTGCAAATTAATTTTTCCCTTTTATTCTATGTCTACTCTCACCAGGCAAATTCCTGATTATTCTCATGGGGACCAACCCAGTCTTCATTTTATGTGGAAAGCCTTCTTGGCAGCCTCTTTCACAGAGTTATAGGTTTTATTCTTCTTTCAGCTTTGATAACAACATGAGTTTCTTCTGTCTCAGCAAACATTATATCATATCTGACATTACTGTTCATGTAATCCCTCTGTGAGAAAGCTATGTATAAACAAGGACAATTTTCTTTGTAACTCTTCTGCCCACAGTTCCAGAGTAGCCTGTTCAAAACTGTGTCATGAAAGAATTCATTCTTGAACAAAACTTACAAAGAATAAAGGTATTTCCAACTGTAACATGAAAACAATTTCAGATTATTCAATGATGTGCACAAACTTTTCTATTCTGGCCAGAAATTGGAATTAAGAACCATGTGTAGAGGTGAATAGAAAGTCTATGCTCATTCAACACCAGAACTTCACGTAATTATGTCTACCTGAAGCTATGGCATGGTGTTAGGAAGAAGGTGATCCCCATCAGTGAAACTACTCAAGTTAAATGGCAAGACTAGATATTGCTGAAATCTTTCTACAGAGCATCTATTTTAAGAAAGATTCTGAAATGTACTGTGTGAAGTCTGTAAGAAGTAATGTTGCAACCTATTATTAATGTGTTGTAATGGTTAGACTTATTTGTCAATTTGATACAATCTAGAATCACTTGGGATGAAAATCTCATCTCCATTAGGTTGGCCTGTTGGCATGTCTGAGAGGCTAGTCTTATTAATTGTTGTGGGAAGAGGCAGCCCACTGTGAGTGGCGCTACTCTCTAGGCATGAAATTCTGCCCTGTTTAAGCAAGTAACCATTGAGCTGAGCACAGGAAGCAAGCCAGTGAGTTTCTAAACATTCATTCTCTCTGTGCTTGGATGAGATGTGAGCAGATGCCTAGAGTTCCTGTCTTGACTTCCCCCAAATGGACAATGAGTACAATCATAAGATAAATAAACCCATTTCTCTTTTCAGTTGCACTCATTTTTCAGGTTTTTGAAAATCACAGTAATAGTGATGAAACTAGAACACATCTGTTATTGTTTAGAAGTGAAAAAGCTCTCTATAAGTGGAATGTACTGAAAGTGTGATTCCCCAGACATTGGGCTATTAAGAAGTGATTGGATCATAAGGATGGTCATTTGAATTAATTTGTGAGTTTCATAGCATCATAAGATATTAAATAAGGTCTAGGTGAAGTATTGAATTGAGGCCTTTCAAGGATTCATCTTTTCCTGACCTTTCCTCTCATACTCATCCTGTGTCCTGGCTACCAGAAGATGAGCATATGCAGTCCCATAGTGTTAGAGATGTCTACCATAGACTGAAATCATGAGTCAAATCAAATGAGTTTCCCTTTAAGTTGTTCATCTCAGGTGTTAGCATAGCAGCAGAATGTTGGCAGTTGTCCTACAGTATTTATCAAGAATGTCCTTAGACCTGAGTACAGGGGTGAATGCCTGTAGTGCCAACACATGAGAAGCTAAGGCAAGAAAACTGGTAGTTGGAGGCCATCCTGGACCTACAGAGCAAGACCTTGGGACTAAACAAAACCAATCAAACAAGCAAAATAAAAGAAAATAAACAAAAAAGGAGATTTTTTTTTTAAAAAAAGAAACTACTGCTGATATTTGTTTCTCCTTGCCTCTGCTCCTGCTTAGCTATCCAACACCCAAGCACACATACAAAAATAAAAGCACACAGGCACATATAGAGATGTACATGAGAATCCTAGTAGTGGGGGTATCATCTCTGGGTGTATCAGAAGTTCATCCTTTGTTGGCTACACTGCCTGGACCCCATGTTTACCTCTTCCAGTGGTTCTCAACCTTCCTAATGCTGCAACCTTTTAACATAGTTCCTCATGTTGTGGTGACCATCAACCTCAAAATTATTTCATTGATACTCCCTAACTGCTATTTTGCTACTGTTAGAAATCATAATGCAAATATCAGATATACAACCCCCAAGGAGGTGAGACTCACAGGTCAAGAAACAGTGCTGTTAAAAAGGAAAAATATGCAGAGCAGTCATAGGTACATCACATAGCAGTAGCTTCCCTGGGAGGAGCATTCTAGGTGAATTCTGGTGAACTTTACACTTTAAGACCACTGTGTAAGATACCTGGAGACAAAGGTTCTGTAGTGTTTCTGCCTGCACGCAGACCGGCGCCATGTCTGCGTGGGCAGAAAACACCTTGGGGTGGGTTCACACTGCAGAGCTAATCTTCCTGAAATAAGAGATGATCTGCAAGAAAGATTATTTATTAATTACACGTGGGAGAACGCAACCCTCTCCCATGTGTCCCATTATCTCTGCTGAGTGTCTCTCAGTCGCAATGGTGCATGTCCCAATGTTCCAATCTCTCAATGGCCCGCGGTCCAATCCTCGGTGGAGCTGTGTCCAGAAGGCGGGTCCAATCGAGTAGGCGTGACAACATTGGTGGTTGGTCCGGGCGACAAGTGGGCGTTGACAGTGGGCGGTCCGAGGACGCTGTGTTCCGGCTGATCTGCTGCACTCCGGCTGATCCGGGGAGCAACCCCCAGCGTGCCTGTAAGGGGCACAACACAATGCTCAGAGGATGGCGGGCGAGACCCAACAAGGTTCAGTACATGATATTTAAAATATGAACTTCTTAGAAAAATAAAATCTGTGTGAATATTACTGAATGCTTCAACCATCTGCTATGGGAGAAAAATCACTATGTCTGTAGCTTATTCATTGCATGAAGATATTGAAGCAGCTATGAAGTGATGGCTGTATTTTGTATTGTTATTCTCTTTAGTGCTGCTTTTTTCTTACTACGTTAATCTTAGTTGTAGTGCTAATGTCTTTTCTATATTGAAGTCAGCAAGTCTGGTTGATATAAGGACAGTGAACCATGAACCACCTGAGTGAGTGATTCTTCAGAGGGAAAAATGAATGAACTTCTTGCAGGCTTGGTAAACGTATTAAATGCATCAGTGAAGATATAGCAAATAGCCATCATGAGATACTAAACATCAAACAAATGTTGGTTATTATAATTGGTATACAATGAGATTATTATGTGTGATCATGTGTGAAGTCTGGTGTTGGTCTCAAAGTTCATCTTCCAGCAAAAATGTTGAACCTTGGATCTGTAGTCTTAGGAATAAAATGGTCAGCGAAAAGTAGTGCTATTGTGCCAAACAGGAAAAGAACCAGTGACTGAGTACAGATCACACACACACACACACACACACACACACACACAATCCATTTTGATTCTAGTTTAGTAAAAAATATTTTATTGATTATTTGGAAAGTTCACATCATACAATCCAATCACCTTAACTTCCCAGTCCTCCCAGGTACATTCTCTACCTTTTGATATAACTTAAGACAGAAAAAAAAAAAAAAAAAAAAAAATATATATATATATATATATATATATATATATATATAGAGAGAGAGAGAGAGAGAGAGAGAGAGAGAAACAAAAGAAAAGAAAAAAGAGGGAAAAATAAATATCAGGTCCAATTCGTGTTTGTTCATATACTCACTGGAGCATGTCCAAATTCCCAGTGACCAGTTACTTAAAGAGTCCTTCCCTATACCAACTCCTGCCAAAAGCCATCAACTGTGAAGAGCTACACTTCAACATCCCTATCACAATTTTAAGAGTTCTCTTTAATGGCTTCCTGTCTAGACAGTTTCTTTTGGGGGAGAGGTCTCTGTCTGTCATACTCCATGCCCTCTTGTAACTCCCTCCAATCTTCATTACCTCCACTTCTTCCTTCCCATAAACCCCTTTAACACGTTACTTTCTCTTTTATTTGTTGATTGACCACAGAGTTTACCCAGGGCCATTTGTGTGACCAAGGGTTTGGCATTGTCTACTTGAGCCTGGTAGGTTAATCAGTGGGTCTCCCAACTCAGGACAATGGTCACTCCTCCCCAAGACTCTATCAGTAAACCAGAATCTGTTGAAGTTCTTACAGCTTTAGGGACTTGAATCTCAAGGTCAAAGTGATGTCAGGGTTGGGTTTTGGTATAGTTTATCTCCATGATCTCTTCTTACTATACTCTTTGCATGGTAGCTGCAGCATATAGAGTTAGCCATAACTTTCCAAAGACAGAAGAAATGAACAAAACTTTGAAATCTGTGAAAATTTAGTAAGTTCTGTTGAAACATCTTTGCTGTCTCAATTTATAGACTAAAAATAAATAAACAAAAAACAAAAAGAAAAAACAAAAACAAACAAACAAACAAACCAAACCACAGTAAGATTGAAGGCCAACAAAGTTTAATAGAATTTCCTAACACCACAAAGATGATTAATGTTAAAAGTAATATTCAAGCTCAGGTCCTTTGCAACCTAATTGAAATCTCTTTTCTCCTGGACTGCAAACACTGACAAGTCTTTCTTTCTGTAAGTTACTCATTACTTTTGTTCTTGCTGAGAACCTCAATCATTCCAATTATTAGGTTTCTGAAACTTTTTTCTAAACCAGACTCAGTAATTTTTTTGTTGTTGTTGTTTAAAAAAGAAGGTATTTTATAACCTTATTTCCTCAGAACTTCTGGTGAACCTTTTAGGTACCATATTCTGGTACCAAAAGTTTTAAGATACCACAGTACCTAATTACTATAAACAACAAACCAGTTCAGTTCAGATTAGCATTTGAGAAATAAAGTAGATTTTTCATTTCTGTTCTTCACGGCAGAACCATTTCATATTCACATGAAAATATATTCATAGATCTGGTAGGCTTCGTGCTGGGGAAAGGATTCCTAAACAGGACCATTGCCTCCTTGATTACTAAGAAAGCAGCTGGAAAGCTGTGAGGACTGAGGACCTTAAGCTGGGACTGAGCTGTGAGTAACAGGAATCCTCTGAACTAGAGCCCAGCAGAACTGAAAGCAGTAAATGCTGTGGTGATCCAGCTCCTCCCTACTGGTGCTCCCGCTCCTCCTTACGGACAACCTCCCCATACCCTGGGGTGCTCTAGATTGGTAAATGGGGATGGTTGCATTTAACTCAAGTTTCTCAAAGACAAGGAGACAAGGTTGACCTTAAAGCCTGTATCTCTTCCTGTGTTTTTTTTTTTTTACAGCTCAGGAACATTGAGTATAGGTGTTTCCATTTAACTTTCATAGAATTCATAGATACTTGATTTCTCAACTTTAAGAAACCTGTTAGAAGCCAGGGTGTGAGTAGAAATGAAGAGTAATGTCCCATTAAACAAATTAGTTAAAATCCTGGAAGCACTCTGCTGGCGGGGTGCAAATAATGTTTGAAAATGCTGTGTAGGCTGCTGGGGAAGAAAAGCCATCAATAAATAGTCTTAGCTTTCTATGAACCTGTGAGTTACAGTATCAACATACAACACAGCTGTGTCTGCTGATGCAGAAGTGGCGTGACTATCGTTTTTTAGAGTTTCTATTACTGTGGTGAAGCACCATGACCAAAAGCAACTTGTAGAGGAAAGGGTTTCTCTTGTAGTCCACCACCAAGAGAAATCTGGGCAGGAATCTACAATCAGGAACTGATGCAAAGGCCAAGGAGAAAAGATGGTACTGGACTGGTTCTCATGTCTCACTCAGTTCCCTTCCTTCCTTCCTTCCTTCCTTCCTTCCTTCCTTCCTTCCTTCCTTCCTTCCTTCTTTCCTTCCTTTTGTTGTGTTTTGTTTAGTTTTTGTGGGGAGGGTTGCTTTTTGAGATGGATTTATCTGTATAGTCCTGGTTGTCCTGGAACTAGCTCTGTAAACCAAGCTGGCCTCCTACTCATGGAGACCTGCCTGTTTCTGCTTCCTGAGTGCTGGTATTAAAGGTGTTCGTCAGTCTTGGCCAGCTTTCTTATAGCTCCCAGGAATACTACCAGATCAGGAGTAGCATTACTCACAATGAGCTGAACCCTCCCTCATCAATTACTAAATGAGAAAATGTACTGCATGTGGGGCCATTTTTTTCAATTAACTCTAGCCTGTGTTAAGTTGACATAAAAAGTTGTCATCACAACTCTTAGGAAACCACTTGGTGATGTATATATCTGTCATCAAGTTCTATAATTTCTCGTTAAAATTATGGAATCATGTGTATTTGCTTAAAAGTCTATGTGTGTGTGCATGTGGGCATTAATGTGTGCCCATGTACATGTGTTAAGGCTGCAAAGAAACTCCTCAAAGGTACTTAAGGATGGAAGTATTGTAAGAGTCAGAGAAATGGGGAGTTTACCCTGAGACTATGTCCCCAAGAAGGACAGACACTATACCAATAAAGTCTTATGAACATGACTGCCTAAAGGTAATGCCGAAAGTAGAGATAGTCCTCTCCCGGAGAAAGTATACCAATTGGTTTATCTAATACCAAATGGTCAACTCTAAAAACATACATACAAGTGGCAGTGTACTAAATGAGCAGGTTGTATTGTTGTATTTGGTTATGTATATATGTAACAAATGTGTTACATACATGTATGTAACTAATGAAAAATAGGACTTTTGGAGGGGGGGAGGGCAGGCCTAGGAGAGGACAAGACTTATCTGCCAAAGTCTCCTGGTTCCTGTGGTGGATCCAAGAGGATTTGCCATTGGAAGATTTAGATTTAATATGGCTTAAAAGAATAAAGAAAATAATAATAATAAAAAATTATTTGGGAAAAAAAAAAAGATTAGAATTCTAGTTGTTACACCCAGAGATCGAGTTACCATTGTTTCTGAACGAAGTTTGTGTGGTGTTTTCCTTCATGGGGTGATTCGACTGGATTCCAGAGAGAAAGGTAAAGCAGCAACGAAAGGGTTTGCTAGATGTGCACCACAAGGGACATGGGGGTTATGAAGCATGGGGCTGGCGTGGTAGTGACCGGCCACTGGGAACATAGTGAGCTGGGTGGAGAGATTTTGGAGCTCTGAGTCAGAGAGTCTCCAGGAGATACAACAGGCTGGCGAGCTTGCTAGGGCAGAGAGTAGCTGGGTGTAGTGTGGGAACTTGCAGATGATCTTTTTAAATATTCCTGCAACAGGTGGCTCCCAACATGGGTCAAGAATACACTAGAAAATTAAGATTCTTAGCCTGAGAGTTCGAGTTTCATTTTTTAAAGAGAGTAGCTGGGTAGCACTAAGACAAGTCACATGGACTCAAGCTTGAAAATCTAGAGACCGCCCTCAGGCTCTGAGGTCCCCTGTTGTGGGGAATGCAGGCTGCTCTGAGTCAGAGAACTGTAGAATGGAAGTTGGCTACTTCTTGGTGGGGGGGGGGTAGAGATTGATTGGACTCTGAATTTATAAAATTGGGATTATTTGCTTTTAGGATAGATTTATATACAGATATTTTCCCAAATCACATGAGGAATTTTGCTTGCGGTTTGCAACTAGGATAGGGAAAATTAGTCACTCACTCCAAGTAGAGAGGGCAGTGAAAAGGTATTTATTAATAATGTCTGTTGCTCCAGAGCTGAACAGATAGATGATATAACAAGATATCTGCTCTAGGCCACGAGCTTAACAAGTAAAAACTACCTGCTTCCTATAGGCAGATATTAGTGAAAGTTTGAATTAATTGCTTTAAAGATGGTATAAAGATATATTGCTCTAATATGTCTTACAGGGTGCTCAAATTCTGTCTAATGTGAGCTCCATGGGAATTTTGAGTTATTATCCTGCATGACAAAGTAGAAAAGGCCTAAGAATAGGCACACACAGTGTTTTAGTTTCCTTCATTTGTTTTGGATTGTTTGAATGTTCAAAATGGGTGTGATTTTGAGTTTTATGAGTTCTATTATTCCTCTGGGAGAGAGGTCAGAATAAAGGTTTTTCTGGCCACTGGCTCAAGGACATGACGATTTGGGAGAAAGGTTTTCTTTGCATTTTTAGGAAAGGTGATTAGTGTCCATACACCTTCCAGAGTCATATGGATCAGATTTGATAGAGGGAGAGCCCCAGAGAACTAGATTCCTGAGAATCAAAAGAGAAGTTATCTTGATGATGCCAAAATTTTGTTTTCAGATTTGTTTGGTGAGTCTCATCATCAGACATGTAGAACTGACCTGTTTCCACACCTGACTTTCAGCTGAATCCAGTCAGGATACAGACATGGGAGACTAATACAATCATTGGTGTGGCCTAATTAAGGGCAACCTCCCATTTTCCCTACCTTCCCCCCTTCAAAAACATGTCAATACTCATATTCAGCTTGAAGAAGATATGAAGAGTCTTCATCCTAGTTCCCTGGACTTTGGGGCTGGAGGTGGTTAGTCTATGGTTGCCTTTCTGGGGAGTTTAGAAATGGTCATAATTGGAACAGGGAGGAAATAGTTAGAATTGATTGTATAGCCATAATCTCATTTGGTAGAAATCTTTATAATTGTTACTAGTTGACATCATAAATTCTTACTTCGGTACAGAATTTATTTTGATACAGAATCAAGGTTTCGGTATAAATTTCTTCTATTGATACAAAAATTTTGTAAATGCAAAGCTCGGACCCAGTTATTCTATAAATACCATTACAAACTGACCTGAGATGTATAAGTTGGTGAGTTAAGGGCCAAATAGCAAATTCATGGCTCTGAGTTTATTGTTAGGGTATTTTCAGATCTCTTAATTAGAAATAGCTGAGGGTAATTAACGGACAACAGTCCAGATTACTTTACATAGATAGTTGATTTTCAAAAATGTCAGAAATTCACAGAATGTGACATTTAATGTCATTTATTCACTTGCTGTTGAGACAAATCTGCTCCTAATAGCTTCCCATTCCTGGAATTGAAGAAGCAACAGAGCATCTATACCTCCAGGTGAGGTGACATATTGTGGCTAGGTGACCACTGAGCAGAAATTGCCTATCTTTCCTGCAGACCTGTACTGTCCTTGAGTGGAAATAAGTTACGGGTTAGGACAGCTTAGTTCTGCGGAGACAGAATAGGCTAGTCTTTAATATTTCCTGTTTTTCAAAGGTCTGTCAGATGAACCTAGGCCAGAAGGCTGAAGACTGATGTTCCAACTTCCTGACTTACTGGGGCTGTATGAGTAGACAGCTGTCTCTGTAATTTTTTCCAGTTCTGGAAGCTGAGTTAGGCTTCCTATATCTTCAGATAATGTTGGTCATTCTCAGATTTCTGATGGGGTTGAAAGACTACTTACAGTCTCAAAGCCAACCCAGGCTATTTACATTGAGAAAATTGATTTGAGAGGATGGTTTTCAGATGGCATACAATCTAAAGCCAGGACATAAGTTAGGTGTAGAATTATTAGTCTTTTAAGTTAGGACAGATGACAGTGTTCTATTTTATTGACAAAAGTGATGGGCTGGGTATTAGTTCTATTTTGTACTTTATAAATTACAAAATGGTAATAGTTGTGCTCAATTTATATCTGAGATAAAAGAGTCTTTTAAGTGAACAGAAAGTGGGAAGTGTGGGTGGCCCTCATGCTGCTTGTATTTTGATGTTAATTCTGCTTTCCCAGGAGGGGATGTCTGGACTAGGAATGAGTCACATGCTCAAGTGACTTCTTGTGAATATATAAAGGGGACCAATCACTGGGTGAGTAGGCAAGACTTCTGGGTTGGATGGAGGAAGAGAGGAAGCAGGAGAGAGTTAGTNATTTTTTTTTTTTTTTTTGAACAGGGATAGGAGAGGACAAGATGTAGTTGCTTGGTTTCTATGGTGGATCCTCCAGAATTGGTCATTGGAGGACTTAGATTTAACATGGCTTAAAAGATTAGGATTCTAGTTGTTGCACCCAGAAATTGAGTTACCATTGTTTCTGAAAAGAAAAAAAAAAAGAAAAAAGAAAAATAGGACATGGATATGAAAGAGACTATGAAGTATTATATGAAAGGTTTTAAAGGGAGGAAAGGGAAGGGGAAAATAATTTAAAAAATTAAAAAGTAAAGCAAAATTTAAAATTGGGTCAATCAATATTTACTTCTGGAGCACCATACAGTGAAGGACTTATTTATTCACATTTCTCTATTACTTGCGACAATAGCAACGTTATTCTTGGGCATGTACCAGTGATGTTACAGATACTATGGAAATCCTATAAATTACCCTTATAGGACGATATCCTGGTATTTTTAATCTCATCTTTCAACTGAGCATGTGGATCTCAAAGAGGCTAAAGTAGTCTGCCCGAGGCCACACACAGTGGGCAGGTAACTATCAGGACTCCACTATCAAAGAATTTGCTTGGACTATTGCTAGGATTAGAGCTGAGGTAAAATCATACCTCGCCTCTCCCACCCTAGACTGACAGTTGCTCTCCACTTGCAGCTCCAAGGGTGGTCATCATGATTATAATCTTGGAGTGGCATCCAAGACTGGGTGGCCCTGTGGATTCAACTGCAGGTAGAGCAAAGCAAATAAAGCGAGGGTTCACTTTCAGCCTTTATGGGAATCTTTTCATCTTCAAAGTCCTTTGTGAATTTTAAACAATTAATCCTGCTGGAAGCACTAGGCACAGGGGAAAGTGACGTTTCCATTAATGTTGAAAATTTTCCTATTGCTATAAAGGAACTATTGCCTTTCAGACCTGCTTCCAAGACTAGCAGCTTTTCCACAGGCATGAAGCACACTTTAATTCCTACATTTCTTGCAGGTGGATGCAGGATCTGGGAGACATGTAAACATGGTGCTTTTCAAGTATCTTTGAGGAGTTATAAAGCTTTGCAAGTTCTGTGGCCCCAACACTTGTAGACAAGCACAGATGTACGCACACAGACATATGCAAATGCACATAAATCCATAATTTCAATGAGAAACCATAGAACTTGATGGTCAGTATATGTATCAGTAGGTGGGTACTATTCTAGTAAATGTCACAAAGAGGAGACTTTTTTAGTTATAGCTAAAGTCATAACAACGCTGTTGTTTCTATGGTGCGTTTGTTAGTATTCATATTATTCATATTCAATGCTGTTGTCTCTATGGCCAGCACAATTGCTTACTAACTGAAAAATTAATTGCTCAATTTCCAATAAAGGGACAATTCGATTGTTTAGGGCCCATTGTACTATACTTCAGGACTGCCCTACTCCTTTGTGACTACCAGGGCAATGTGCGCTAAGCATGCCTGTTAAGCATCATCCAGCTACTTGTTAAAAAATCACAAGTCAGCATGACAGATTTCTCATCTAGTAGTTCAAGAATACGTCTGGGAATATAATTTTTTAAGTGTTTACATTTATTAGTATGTGTGTGTGAGAGAGAGAGAGACAGAGAGACAGAGACAGAGAGAGATACAGAGAGAGAGAGAGACAGAAGACAGACAGACAGACAGACAGACAGACAGACAGACAGACATTTGAGTATTTTTGCCTAAGTTATATGAGTATTCTGACTCTTGCAGTTAAAAGCACCATGAGTACATAACACTGATTCACAGACATAGAAGAAATGATGGGAATAGAAAATACTAGTCTATATTTACCACTTCTATTATGACATGTGTAAGGTACAGGGTAATATATGTCCTTATATATCTCCACCCACCTCTATGATATTCAACTTGGTTAGTATGGGCTTTATAAAATTTACTACACCATTAATCTGTATAATGCACACACAACTGAACACATTAAGGCTTTATAGAGTTTATGTTCTATTTAAAGGCAGGATTTTAAAATGAATAGTAGCTGTTAAATCCATAGTAGCCCTAATGAAAGTTCATGAAAAGGACCATTTCTGATTTAGGAGATATAGTCAGGAAAGACATCAGAGAGGAAAAGGCATGTGAGGGTTTTGTTTTTGTTTTTTGTTTTTTTAACTTTGGGAGAAATTTACTATACAGTTAAAAAGTTACATGGAATCATGAAAATGGAGGACATACAAAATCATAAACATGGATGACACTTGTGGATGCAAATATGTATTAGGTAGACAAGTGCACAAGAGGAGCTGGGAAGGAGTGATTCCTCATCATTGGACATTTACACAGCAGCCATGAGTGATGATGAAGAGGAAACCAGGACACACTGTTCTGACTATTTGGGGTCACTTTAATGAAGAAATTTGTTCTTGCTCAACTGGCTTTTCAGCTAAATTACTTTGCAGAACCTGCATTATTTGTGAGGATGCTCAAGTCTGGCCATATGTATTGTGTCACTCAGAGATATTCTTTCCCATATGAATTCCTAAGCTAATAGGTGCCTTCTGTTATTACTAATTTATTTTATTTCAGACTTTCTTTAAGTTACGTTATTTTGCTTTGAACTAACCATTCTTTAAGCTTTCATGCAACCTCCCTTCTCCTTACTAATTTACAGATATAATGATCAATTTTGAACTTATTTTTAAAGATTTATTTTATTTGTGTATGTATGTATGTATGTATGTATGTATGTATGTATATGCAATGCTGCATGTATATATGCTTTCTGTGTATTTGTGTGTGTGTGCATGCAATGTCATGTGTATATATGCTCTGTGTGTGTTTGTGTGTATTTGTGCATATGTGTTTCTGCAGAGGACTGAAGAAGGCACTGGACTCCTGGAAGCTAGACAATGATTTGGGAGAGAGAAAAGCTGAAGACAGCGAGATGAGATAGATGAAAGGTCATTCCAGAGTGTAAGAGGAGATGTGAGTACTGTGGGTGGAATGGGGAGGGGAATGAGGGTGGTTTGGGCCAGGAACCACCGTACTTGTGAGCTGGTCTGAGCAAAGGCACTGTGGGGAGGGTGAATCAAAAATCAGGTAGAACATGTTCTGAGCAACGTTTTTGTGTGTACATTCTTAAGCTACAGTTGGAATTTAATTTCTAGGCTCCATAAATTTACAGTTTGCTTCCTTGGCCCATCCCCATCCCCTCACTCCTAAGCTCACTGAAGCAGCTAAATAATTAAATCCTGAAATGCTTTTAGGATATGCTTTGTTGTTGAAACACATCTGCTACATGTTGGGTGAGCCCTTCCCAGCAGATGTTCTTTTCCTTTGGCTTGTTTGTTTATCTATGGAAATGAATACCTTAAACATCCTTCCCTGCTAAGTTTAATAAAAAAAGAATCCTTCCCACACTCCTCTTCTTCACTCTGCCCCTCACGGTCCTTTATCAAACTAGTAAAGACATATGCTGTGCAGCTAATTACTTTCCCCTTAGTGCAGTGCATTGTTGCAAGAGAAGGCTACCCCTGCCTCTGAAGAGAACTCACTGGGACTCATTTGCACATGATCCTCTCTTGCCAAAAATAAAATAAAATAAAATGAAAAGAAAAGAAAGAAAAGAAAAAAGAAAGAAAAAAAACAACAACAGAATGTTTTTAGTGGAAACTGGGAGGCCCTGAGACTATGGATTCTCTCCGTAGTCAAATGCAATACAATCTTTTCTTTGAGAAATTAACAAGTACTTTTAAAGTATGACCTGCCAACTAAAAACTTGATATAGAAAATAACAATCCAAATTCAGAGACTGTAGAATTTAATAATAAGGGAAAACACAGGTTTTTTCTTTTCCTTTCTGTTTTTCTTCTTTAGAAAAATGCAATTCGGGCAAGATTAGGTGTTATAGGAAAGCAAGCAGACACACAGTCTTTGATAGGCACTTTATAAGGATTATGACCACAAGGAGACTTAATAAACATCAGGAGATGCTATAGTCTCTGAATTAACTAGAACCTCCTGGTTAAAGAGTGGCTAGGGAACCAGTAAGGGAGGCATTTTCTTTCAGATTCTGCACAAAGATGCCCAAAACTACATTGACTCAATAAAAAGACATAACTAAGTCACCTTTGAAATACAGATGAGGAGGAAGAAAAAAGAAATTTTAATTAAGCCAACTGTGGTATCATGTAGTAGCATGAGAAGCCGTGAAGAGTATCTTTAAGGTACGTGGCAATGTCATTATATCAAAACAGGAAAAATAGTCTTTGTTTATATTAAAGGTGAGAAAAGTATTTACTTCCATAGGGAATCACATCCGATGCCACTAAAGCCTAAGAAAATGAGATTTTAATTATGGTTTATTTTCCTTAATATTATTTAACTTATATTTTGCGGATTAATATCCTATTAAGAAAGCGTTATATTCTAAAAGGAAGCTAGTCTACATTTTGTTCCCATGGGAACAAAATGTTTTTCCTCACACCCAACCATCTGTAGGATAGTCCCTCCCATACTTGAAATTCATGTTGTTGCTGCGATGTGTCTGCAGATCAATCCGTCTGCGGCCCTGATCAGTTGTGCTTGGTGTCCCCTTCACGGCTGTCTATTCAGGTCTTTGCGTGAGACATGTATTCTCTCAAGTCCTCATTACTGCTTGTTGAATATATCTTTCTTCTTCTTTTCTTTTTGGGTAAAGCAGTTACCCAGAGGGCATCAGAGTCAAAGTTACAGGCAGTTGAGTGCTGCCTGATGTGGGTGCTGGAACCAAATCTGGGTCCTCTGCAAGACCAGTACATGTTCTTAACTGGTAAATTACCCCTCTAGCTCCCAACTCCTCTGTCTTCATGTTTTTGTTCTTCCTGAGTTTCCTCTGCCATTCTTATGTGCTTCCCACATTCTCATCACCTCTGCC
>NC_034606.1:26154105-26171585 GCF_900095145.1 Mus pahari
CCCTTTCTTTCTTTCTTTCTTTCTTTCTTTCTTTCTTTCTTTCTTTCTTTCTTTCTTTCTTTCTTTCTTTCTTTCTTTCTTTCTTTCTTTCTCACAACCTTGTTCACTTCTCATTTCTTTCTCTCTCAGTCTGCTTTTTCTTTGAGATACTTTGCTCATATTAAAATCTCTCTCTCTCTCTCTCTCTCTCTCTCTCTCTCTCTCTCTCTCTCTGTGTGTGTGTGTGTGTGTGTGTGTGTGTGTGTGAATGTGTGTATGTGAATACTTGTTGAGTATTCCAAATGATGTCTATTTTTAATGTGACGTTACAATATAGCATTTAAAACATCAATTCTGATGCTTTCTCAATTACCTCCACTGAATGTTGAATGGAATAAATCATCTCTGGGTTGTATTTCTCTTAAATTCCCACTCAGTTTTCTATTTCTGGTTTCTCATCTTTGACAACTGAGGCCAGTGTAAGAGGCAAATCTCCTTGCCTAAGACCAAAGTTTCAGGCTGTCTGTAAGTGGTTCAGTTCTTTTTCATTGAGCTGAGGCTGTTTCCATCTCTAAGGAACACCTGATAATATTTTGTCTAATCTCCAGCATGTTTGCTGGAGTATAATCAATTAAATTTAAAATTACTAAGAATACTTCCAAGATTCCAGCCATTTTCAAGGGAAGTGAGCATCTGTCCCATTCAGTGTCTTCATGGGCAGCATGAGGACGGAAGGACACCACTATGTTTCGAGCTGCTGGCATGCCATATGCCATTTCAAACTGGAAGCTACCCAGCCATTAGCATCTGTTCAATGTTTAGGCCATGGTTGGCAGCCTACATCCTAATGAACCTTTGGAATAAAACCAGTTCATAATACAAGAAATAAACACAATCTTAATTACCTAATTTCTCTCATAATCATCCATATTTTAGTTCTAAACTAAAAATTACAACATGCAATTGTGAAAAGGGAACTAGAATTTTGGATTAATTTACATTTTATAATTACAAATTGAAGGTGACAGGAAAAAAAACTGGATAAAGCAATAATAAAATTCTATTCTGTCCCCACATCTGTGTTTCTTCTTTAGAGATGAAAAGTAAAGAGAAAAAAACTGGGGTTCAAATATGTGCTCAGCAATACAGGGCCATAATGCAAGAAGCAGATCTTTCCCAGAAAATGCAAGACTGACTGAATTCAGAAGGCAAAATTCTGCTACTGATATCACCATCTCAGGGTTCAAGTTATGCCAAAGGGATTCCTCTCAAACTCCTTGTATGCCAATGACTGTGAGTTAGAGTTCTGCCTTGGGGTTCTTAATGTCTCATGGGAAGTTCTTATTCTTGCTTGTCTAGTCTCTTCCTTCTTTGAACTTAACTTTGAACTTTGAACTTGTCATGGTGAGAGATGGCTTGGGAAACAAACAAGATCTTTCCTGAAGAGGTCCTTCTGCTCTCCTTGAATATGCAGTCCTTATCTTTCCAGGAGACACGTGCATTAATGCCATTAAGTTTTTCATTTTGTTTCATGAAATCAGCATTATGTAGCTGGTACTGCCTCTCCCATTGCTTTTATATGTAAGATTTGGGAATTTGCATTGTTCATATGGTTAGGCAGGCAGGAAGGAATGGCAGATACAAATTTAAAGAGGAAAGAGAGTCTGTAGTTGACTCATACTTCGGCAGAGGAACTAAAGGGATCTGATACTCAGGAAGAATTGGACACAAAACGATGATCTTTCTCTAGAATGAACTAGGAAATGGGCATATTGCACACTTATAACTCCAGGGTTCATTACAAGACGATGGAAGTATAAGTTTGAGGCTAGGTTGTGCTACAAAGCAACAGCATGAAAAGGGTAATAAGGAAGGAAGGAAGCAAGGAAGAAAAGAAAGAAAAATGGAGACTGGAGTGGTATCCTGGACACACATTCTCATATCCATTGACTTATCAAATTGTTGTTAGCATTGTATAGACTGAGTGGCTTCCTTGACCGTCTTTGATGTCTAGTGTTCTCATTTGGTTCTTAGAACCATTCTGGAGGCCGCCGTTTTCTCTGTTGCTTCCTATCCTGGGCAGAGCTAAGGTTTGATGTAACACCATTTGCCTGCCCTTGGTTTGGTTGCCTGGGTTTTAAAAGTTTTGCACAAAATATACTGCGTGGGTTAATGCCATAAAGTGTCTCCTCTGTGCTCTCCTATAGCATTTTCAAGATTTTAAATTTCATTTTTGTTTGTCTCTGCATATGTGAGAGAGAGGTGTCCAGTCTTCTTTTTTTTTTTTTTTTTTGCAATTGCACAAGGAGTTTTTCTTGTGGGAGAAGATGTGTAGACTGTACATCTGAGAGGTATTGGAGTGTCATATATATATATATATATATATATATATATATATATATATATATATATATATTGTGTGTGTGTGTGTGTGTGATTCAACTCATTATCAAAACACCAGGAAGTCCAACATAAAATGGATAAATGAACTCCATAGACATTTCTCAAAATAAGACATGGAAACATGGAAATGGCAAAAGCAAACAAACAAACAAACAAAAATCTAGCCAATGAAACAATGGACACCATCTTGAAACATCATAAGAATGCCAACCAAATCCACAATGAGGATTTATTTTGCCACAATTAGAGTTTCTATTGTAAAAAAACAATAAAAGACACTAAGTGTTGGTGAGGCTGTGGACAAAAGAGAATCTTTTCACAGGGGTAGTCTTCTGCTACATATGCAGCTAGAGACAAGAGCTCAAGGGGTACTGGTTAGTTCATATTGTTGTTCCACCTACAGGGTTGCAGCCCACTTCAGCTCCTTGGGTACTTTCTCTAGCTCCTCCACTGGGGAGGCACTGTCATAGCCTCACAAGAGGCCGCAATATCAGGGTCCCTTCAGCAGAATCTTGCTGGCATGTGCATTAGTATCTAGGTTTGGTGGCTGATGATGGGATGGATTCCCGGATGGGGTAGTCTCTGGATAGTCCATCCTTTCATCTTAGCTCTAAATTTTGTCTCTGTACCTATATCCTTTCATGAGTATTTTGTTCCTTATTCTAAGGAGGAATGAAGTATCCACACGATGGTCTTCCTTCTTGGTTTTCTNGTGTTTTGCAATAATGTATCTCGAAACCCGTACTTCCTAATGAACAGTTATAGGAAGTTATGAGGTAAGAGAAGGTTTCTTTAATTATCTTTAAAAATCTAATGGTAACTAAGGGAGAGCAGTTTTCCCTAGAAACTTGCCAATGCTCCAATGGATGGCCCTAGACCCGTGCACATTATTGCAACACTAAACAGATTCAATGGGAATAAAAGCACACATGAGGTTGAAAGAGAGAGTAGTGATAGGGGCAGTATGAGAGGAGTTGAAGGGGAGGGAATCTGGGGTAGACTTCATGTATGCATGCATGAAATTCTCAAATATTCAATCAATACATTTAATGTATTAATTTGTCTTCCTAGAGCAAAGTCCCAGAGAAAGTGCTTTCAAAATGTATAAAATTTTCAAATAATCAATAAATAAATCTAATGTATCATGCATCTTCCTAGGGCAAAGCCTCAGAGAAAGTGCTTTCAAAATGTACCTGTGGGGTGTGGGTCATAGTTGTTTGGCTCTGTTATGGCTGCTGCAACCCTGAAAGTGTTCATTGTGGGCTCGTGGAATTGGGGATCAGCTATTGCAAAAATAATTGGGACTAACGTCAAGAACCAGCAGAAGTTCACCTCCTCAGTCAAGATGTGGCTCTCTGAAGAAGGGAGGAAGCTGGCAGACATCATAAACCACTCCCACGAAAACGTCAAATATCTTCCAGGACACAAGCTGCCCAAAAATGTGATTGCGGTCCCAAATCTCAGTGAGGTGCAGGATGCAGGCCTACTGGTGTTCACCACCCCACACAAGCTCATTCACAAAATCTGTAATGAGATCACTGGCAGGGTGCCCAAGAAGGCTCTCCATATTATCCACACAGAGGGCATAGATGAGGACCCAGGATGGCTGACGCTCACCTCAGACATCATTCGAGAGAAGATAGGGATGGACATCAGTGTGCTGATGGGGTCTAATACAGCCAGAGAGGTGGCTACTGGGGAGTTTTGTGAGGCTACCATTGGTAGCAAAGTCATTCAGAATGGCATTCTCTTCAAAGAGCTGCTACAGACCCCCAACTTCTGCATCACTGTGGTGGTTGATGCTGATGCTGCAGAACTGTGGGGAGCACTAAAACACATCATTGCTATGGGAACCACCTTCCGTGATGGCCTCCATTGTGGGGACAACAGTAAGGCTGCCATCATCTGCCTTGGCCTTGTAGAAATGGTCACTTTCACCAGGATCTTCTGCAAGAGCCGGGTGTCCATGGCCACCTTCCTTGAGAGCTATGGCTTGGCCAACCTCATCACTACCTGCTATAGAGGGAGTGACTAGAAAGTGGCTAAGACACTTCCTCAAGACTGGGAAGACTATTAGAAAATTAGAAATGGAAATGCTGAATGGTCAGGCACTTCAAAGGACTTGAGACCTCTGCATTATTGTACCAATTCCTCAAGCACAAGTGGCTTCTAGCTAAATTTCCATTATTCATAACAGTATATATGATCTGCTACGAAGGCAGACCTCTCACAGAGATACTAACTTGCCTCCAGAGCCATCCTGTACAGGTAAGACCAGAATTTACCACTGACAGCAACAATTCAGCCTCACCTATAGGAGGTGAAGGGAGGAAAGATGGACCAAAAGACTCAGAACTTGGAAACAAGAACTTGACAATCAGATTCTCCATTTGACTATAATCTTTAATACCGCAGATAAGTGTTTTGAGACGCGAGAGGCAGGCAGTTGGCTAAGGTACTGGGTAACAGCTAAGTACAGTTATGAACATGTATGTGTGTTTTTGTTTCTAATCATTTGTATTTCTTTGATAAAAAAATGAGGTGTTCTTTTAATGATCATATTTGAAATTTCTCCACTAGAGTAGCCTGTACGATTGGATCTTTTTCAGATAAATTTTATAGATGAGATCCAAATCTATATTACTGGAAGGAAGAGTTTTCTCTCCTCACTTTCTTGATGTATACGCCAACCAGCATTAAAATAGTAGTTATAATGGATAAGTGAATGTTTGTAAAGACTACCACACTTAACTTTTAAACAGTATCTCAAAACTCACACAGTTACCTACTTGGACCTTTGAACTGATCATGTTTTAACAAGTGATTATTAAATTGATAATCTACTTGCATGTTTGTTCTTGCTATAGTTTTTTTTTTTTTTTGCATTTTGAACTTCTTTTTTCTTCATTAGTTGACAGAATGGGCCTTTATAACGACCTAGTAATATCAGAGCTAGCAGAAACCTGATGATTTTGTTATTAAATGAAACTTTTCTGTAAGCATATATCTCTAGGTTCTTAAAACCCCTGGGAAGGCTGCTGTCACTCCTCATGTAAGATGAGGGCATATGCCTTTAATCTTACCCTTGGGGGGCAGAAACAGGATAGAGTCTCTGAGTGAGAAGCCATCCTTGTCTACACAGATAGTTCTATATCACTTAGGGCTACATGATAAGAACCTGTAAAAAAACCAAAACAAGCAAACCAACCAAAACAATACCAAAACAAACAAACAAACAAACAAACCCCCAAAACGTGGCTGTACCCGTTCTTGTGGAGGGAAAAAAAAAACAGCAGACAAATTCACTCTTTTACTCTCTTAAGTGACTGACTAATACATCATTGGGTTTTTGTTTTGTTTTGTTTTGTTTTTTTAACTTCTCGCTAGTTAGTTGTGAATGCTATAAGCCACCTTTTCTTCCTGCCAAGGGAGATGTATGTACATTAAGAATCCCGAATCAAGCAGTATTGGGTTCACTTTTAGAAATTCAGACTCCTAAGTCTGCCCCAGGCTTCTGGAGTGACACCTATGTTTCAGCATGACCCTCTCAAATTTGTAGTGCTCACTATAACTTGAGAATCACTGTGCTAGAGAATGTATTCGCGTATAACCTGCTTTGAACTGTGTTATATAGGAGACCCTAGATATAATTTGTCGCTGGGTCCAGTGGCTACTCCTGGTCAACTCTGAAATGGTTAAATGAATTTAGGAATAGCTGCCTCATAGTGTTCGGAAGGTATATCATGGAAGCAAAGACCCCAGGAGAACCTGTGAAGCCAGCAAGTCCCAAACAGACTATGAAGATTATTATTACTATTATTTTTTATCGATCATTCCATTCGTTTGCATCTCAATGATGTACCGCTTCTAGGTTAACCTTCCACAAGCCCCTCATCCCACAATCTTACTCTCCTCCCTCCCCTTTGCCTCTAGGAGAGTGTTCCCCCATCCACCCATACTCTCCTGCCCCACCCCTCCAGCATTCCCCTACACTGAGGCACCAAAACTCCACAGAACCAAGGGCCTCCCTTCCCACTGATGTCAGACAAGGCCATCCTCCACTACCTACTTATCTGGAGTCATAGATCCATCTCTGAACACTCCTTGTTTGGTGGTCCAGTCCCTGGGAGCACTGGGTGGTCTGGCCAGATGACGATGTCCTTCCTATGGGAGATTCTTTTTGACAAGGATATTAGAAGTTTTTAGGGAACACTGATGTGAAGTGGCTCTCATTTTATGTGAAAAAATCTAGATGAATAACTGCTTATGATGTTGCTTGTTCTATGTAGTCCAGGCTGACCTCAAACATTTCATATTCTTCCTCTGCCTGCTGAGTTGCTTGGATTACAGATGAATACCACCATGCCTAATTAATGATATAGATCGGGGACTTTCAAAGTCCAATTCTGCCTTAAATCACGGAGTAAGATTTTGAGTGATGCTTTCAGCTATAGACAACCTGAAATGCTTGTTACGCATTTAATTCTCCGACTAAAGTGGTGAGGACTAGTGTTATCCACAAGTGTTAAAAGAACACTTAAATGTCACACTGTAATGTAAGTTTAGTTTGTGAGGCATTTTAGTTCTCCTTTTCCATCCTGGTTGGGCACTGTTTTACTCTTCTGTACCTAAATGGATTATAAAACAGAATTTTGTTGAAATTTTAAGAAATACTCAAAGAAGAATTTTGGAGCACTTTGCAACCCAAGAAAGCAGACATTAGATTACATATTTCCACAGTTTTAATAATTACTTTATTTCAATTAATTTTTCTTATTTCCCAATACATCTTTTAAAACTCTTGTGTATTGATAACAAGGATTTTTCAATATATAAAAGGAGTTGTACTTCAGCTGCTATGCCTATGAGGAAGGAGAAGGAGGAAACAGAATGTTGGATTTTTCATTCACCTTTCTCTCTGGGGTTTGTATTTCCAGATCTTTTCATAAATGATCCTTGTTTTAAAGTCTGTTGATGTCCATCTAGAACAGTGGCTCTCAAACTTCCTAATGTTGCAACCCTTTAATACAGTTTCTCATGTTGTGGTGATTCCCCCAACTATAAAGTTAGTTTGTTGCTACTTTATAACTGTAATTTTGCTACTGTTTTGAATTGTATATGTATATATGTATACTACTATATATGTAGTATGCAGCATATCTGATATGCAACCCTCAAAGAGGTTGTGACCCACAGGTTGAGAATCACTGAACTAGAATATGCTTATCATAATCTGTATATGACAGTAAAAGGCAATTTCCTTAAGTTTGAGATCTGATAAATGCAGGTAGAAATTTCTCTGAATAATTTGCTTTTGTAAACATGTATTGATGTAGCCGTGACAATGGGGAAAGTAACACTTAGATTAGAAACTCAATCTATGGATGTAAAACTCCATCCTCACGTTGCTGCTGGCTTACTTACTACAGTATGGGACAAATTCCTATCTAACTCCAGGGAATGAAATTCCATGGTAATTTGTTGAGGTACCAATGTCCAAGGGTAGTTTCTTAATTAGTTCTGATTGGCTAGCCTCTAACCTATACACACACTGCATTCATTTACTAACAACAGGTGGATATATGATGTAATGACTTAATTTAATGAACATTTAATTTCTCAAAAAAAGAAAGCAAATAAATGCACCTTTACTAGCTGTGCCCACAGAGCATCAAGGGTCTAGCTGGAGATGAAGAAAGACACCAGCACCAAAATCAACATCAGTAAGCATTGGATGTACACTGGCTCACTCAATGCTAAGGGGTTTATGATTCTGTTTTCATTTATTCATAAAATGTTCATGTCTTGTCTCATTTATTGCTTTATGGTCCAAAGCTCTCAACACTCTATCTTGAACCCAGTATTATACCTGATAAATATGTATTGAGTGAAAAAAAATACATGAATGAAGATGATCGTGAGTATGGATAACTAATGGGATTATATTGAAAAGTCTGGAAGAAACAGAGTCCTGAGACACCTTTTCCCACCTCAGACAGTGATAGAATTTCAGGAAAATGGAATTTCTTTGCTGCTTTTATGCATTAGGGTTATAAGAGTTATATATTGATATGTTCTCAATGAGTGCTACTTGATAATGTTATGGGTGATCAAGGATCTTTCATTAATGCAGATGACACTTAATTATAATGTTCAGAGAAACATGATAGATTTTATTGACATGTCATTCATCTATTCAAAAACAAAGCTGTGGCATTCCCCTGGCACCTTGGAAGACATTCCTTTTGTAGTGGGCTTTGAAAGGCTGGTGCTTGAATGTAAGATTACTCTGCCCCTTTTGTGGCAGTTGTAGATGCAAGACACCTGGACCTGGACAGTGTGTCTGGAATCCAGGCTTGCTGGCAGAGAGAGGGTGACTGAAGCCATTGACTTCACTCTGAACTACAGACGTCTAAGTTCCAGACCTGAGAAAATAAATTGCCATCAGGGTGAGCAGTGTATTCATGGATGGGTCGGTCACTCTTGCTCTATGTAAGCCACAGATTTCAACTGTGTAACTCACAACCCAGGTGGAAAGTGTTCAGTCCAATGTGGTGGGTGGGTATTACCAACTTCATGATCTACAGGGTCCAGGCTATCCATATTCACTTGAAAATCTTACTGAACTAGCTCTTCAGAATGCTGAGACACTGTTCCTCATGCTTTGAGCTGAAATTTTCAGGATTACATCTGTGGATGTACACTATGGGACTCAAGAGGGAAGATGTTTGATTACTGGAGCATAATGTAAAGAAGAATCGGTTACTGTGTAGCACTTTGCTTTGGAGAGACCAAGTCCATAGTTGAGCTCGCAGGAACTTAACAGAAAGAAAAGCAGCCCATTTCACACTACTTTCAACAGAAAATATAGCTTTCAGGACTTTCATTGAGAGCTATAGTCTTAGAGGGTAACCTCCTGACCCCTGCAGATAAGGAAAACCCAGGAAGCATGCACTCTTTTGAGAACCTCATAAACATCATGTCCTTTCAACCCACTTTCTGCCTTCTGCAGTGATGGGTTCACTGCCCCAACAATGCACACTGCATCAGAATCAGGACAATAAACAATAAATACGTGGATCCTTCTCCAACGATAGGTTCTTAGGTTCCACATCATTTCAGGTTGAAAATGAATGGGGTGCAAGCTGTCTACTTGCTACTTAAAAAGAAGGCAGAGCCCATTTAAGTGAATCCAGCTCATCTAGCACTATCACTAAGCTTGAAAGGACAGTTGTTTCCTGAAGACAAAGTAAAGCTTGACAGGAACACCTTTTTGGGGCACTGGGCTATGCACAGACAGGCTGGTCTCCAGTTCAGTATCTCCAGCTGAGATACTGAACCCTGGGACTTGGTGGGACAGAAGGAGTTCTCTCATATCTCCTGGACCTCTGACTCCTGTCTAAGTTATCACCCCCACAGCCCCCACAAGAGAAGCATGGCTAGAAGTCACATAGGCAATGTCCCAAGCTTCTGACTTTCAGGCTAAACTCCTCCCCAGTTACCTAACAACAGTAAAGACCATAAAAAGGGCTGTTTGGCCCCTCCTTGCTCTCTCACTCCTTTGTTCTCTTGCTCTTACTCTCCTCTCCTCTCCCTCTCTCTTTTACTCTCTCTCTCTCTCTCTCTCTCTAGCCTTTCCCCCTCTCTCTCCCTTCTCTCTTTCCCCCTGCCTTTCTACAATAAAGCTCTAAAACTATAGACAGTCTCTGCTCATCAAGGCTGCACTCACTCTTGCATGCTTGGGAACATCTTTTCCCTCTTCTCTCTCTCCCAAAACCCTGGGGCTACAGGGTGTGGCTGCCCCTTGTCCACCCCACCCCCCATTAAGTGGGTCAGAGGCTTGGATGCCCACCCAGGGCGTCTGGCAGCCTTCCCGAGTCCACCTGTCCAGAGCATAGATGGAACTCTGGCTTGATGTGGGTCCTCCCTTCACCCTCTTCCCCAGGCCCCCTTTTTAGTTCCCACACAAAGAAAGGCCCAGTTCTATACATCGCAGGATAGACAATTTATCCATGACAAAGGACCCTCAGCACTATCTTCATGATGAGCTGGAGAAAGGGCATGACCAAAGCATATACAACTGTTTCCAAGGAGTGTTTGTGGACAGTGATGCAAAAAGCAATGAATACCTAAGATTCAGGCTAGTTAGACTCAAAGAGAACTATACTGCTGGGCTGATGCAGGCATAAAAACTTCTTAATAGATCTGAGTAGAATTTAGGATGGTCCTGAGGTTCCAGGCCCTGCCTCCAAGAGGGGTATGTTAAACATTTTCACGAGTTATGCCTCATCATTCAAATCCTAAAAAGATTATCCGACTGACCCTGACTCTTATTTGGGGAAGCAGGGATCACTTCATGAACCGTCAAAGTAGATTGAAAAACAGTTTTCCTGAGAGCATAAGGTTTTCTGCTCTTTTCAAAATCATGTAGCAGATGCAGAATAAGCAAGAACTACAAATCTAATCTTAGATCATGTAATCTTAGATCCTTCTAACTCTGTGGTTCTAAGGGACTCTGGCCACATTATGTGTGGAATTCCAAAGGCCTGGGGTCTGTGACCTGACTTCATGTGTTTTTCACTAGAGGAGAAAAATAGCTTTAATATTCCTGTCTAGTAATGATGACAAATTTCATATTCCAAAGAAAATTACAAATGTCCATATCTTCCCTACACGGTCGTAGTATCTCTGGGTAGGAAGAAGTCCTTAACATGGAAAGCTGAAAAGATTGAGTGAGGGTGATTAGGCAGACTCTGCACAATCCATCTAAGCTATGAGCTTCATATCAATTGCTAACCCTTTGCAAATCACTGAATGTTTAGATGTGTCTCATTGCCCTCAAGCTATTATAGGTAAAGATTAAATTTGATAATAGACGTAATGCCAGTAAATGGGCTGGATGTCATGTTAGAGGATAATTACTTGTTTTAAAAATAATAACAGCATTATAATAACTCCTACTAACATCCCCACAGTTAATACACAGGCTGGATTCATCCTTCACTGAGTAGGTACAGGGTAAGATCACAAAGACAACTAAGTTCTTCATGCCACCGTTTCTGCTGGAGGAAAGAGACACATCTAAAATCAAAGCAAAATGTCACAGAAGTAAAGGGGAGCTCAAAGCCTGACAATCCTACCATTTGGCAAACACTGCAAAGATCTACTAAATCTGTGCAAACAGAGATTATTATTATGTCAGAAGTAATAATGTTCATAGAGCAAACAGAACAAAACAAATGAAAATCAAAGCAAAGACAACAAAATCCCTTGTATTCTCTTTCCAATCAGAACATCATTTTTAATACCAATGTGTACGTGTGTGAGTCATGTAGGTGCAGGAGCCTTCCAAAGCCAGAAGAGGGCATTAGGTTCCCTGGCACTTGAGTGACAGATGGTTCTGAGACATCATGTGTGTTCTGGGAGTCTAACCATAATCCTTTCTCTACAAGAATGGCAGTGCTCTTAACTGCTGAGCCACATTTCCAACCTGATTACATCACTTTTTAAAGCATATTTTCTGCCCCTTATAAAAACACTATTTCTGTGGACACAGGATCACTGAACTATGACATTCTAGACTACACTAAGCAACCAGTGATGGCTCTCAGGACAGATAATCTTCTCATTTTATTCTCTACATGAATACATTTTTTATAGCAATAGATTGGAATAGAACAGTAACAGGGTACCAAAGGAATCAAGGGAATACAAATTGTCACACAGAATAGGTGAAAAGTGGACATCCAAAAAGTAGATGACCACTTAAAATGAAGATCACCTTTCAGTCTATAAATGTTTTTAGGAACCTCAAGGTCTTGGGACCAATATGCCAGAATTTAGACACAAGATCCTGTTCCTCTAATGAATTTTAGGCTAACCTTGTAGGTTAATTTATAGGACCCTCAGTCACTGGGACAGCATCTATACAGATAATCCTTAATCGATCCTCTTTAACGGGGTTTAGTCAGGTTCTTCAGTGATATATTTCAGTTTCTTAGAAATCATTAGACTATTGGACTCCTATGACTACTGACATAGTAATATGTATTTAGTTCTCCATTAATCAATGCCTTTGAATCTTGAAGAGAGAGTTACCTAGCAAACATACTATAAGGTTAGAGAATCAGGGCTCAGAGAGATGAAAGTATTGCCCCATTTCATATACTTTTAAAAGTCACCTACAAAGGAAAAGGCTATTTCTATCATTACTAATGCTTTATTCTTTACCCCCTCAAGTGTCAGTTTCATCACTTTGAGGATGAGATTATCTTTTCTTGTTTCCTAACATAACAAACACTTTGGTTCTTGATAATAGGTTTTCCAGAGTGCTGAACCCAATGATTCCTATTTGAAATTAAAGTTCAGTGAGATAGGAAACCAAACAGAGGTGAAAATATTTCCAGGAGAAGAAAGCCAGGAGTATATCTGGGCTTTGTGCCCATTCTATGAGCCATGCAAAGGGATTGTCAGGAAATAAAATGGTAGTACGCTGCCACTTTACTGTTAATGGAATTTAACTCATTCTTAATTCAGCAGCAAATAAAAACTTTCATGGTCCTTTGGATCTCTAGCATGTCATTATTTCTGTGATGTATCACTGGCTGACTGTTTTAATCAATTTTGGCATGGAAACTGTCTAGTGATGCGCAGGCCATCTTAATACAATTTACATTTTTGCCAATTACCATTTAATTCATCCGATATTTGCCACATGTTAAACCAATCATGTTCCAGATAGAAGGTCTCTGCTAATTTGCTTTATTTTATAAGTAATATTTAGTGCTATCTTTCTTAATTGAGTAATAATATATGTATACAAAATGGTATTTTTTAAAGTACAGATATTCATGAAACATGAATAAAATCGTGATAATAACTGTTCAGAGACAAATAAGATTCATATTATCTGGTGTATGATTTTGTCTTTGATTAAAAATAGACTTTTTCTTATAACATATCCTAATTATAGTTTTTCCTCCAGCTCCCTGCTCCTCCCAGTTCATCTCCAACTCCTTTCCCACCCAGATCCACCCACATTCTGTTTCTCCTTATAAAAGGAAGAGGTATCTAAGGGATAATAGTGAAAAATAATAAGAGAGAACAAAAACAAATAGAGATGAGATAAAACACGAAAAGAGAAGGAAAAGAGCCCAAGAAAAGGCACAAGAAACACATATGACTGCAGAGACATTCAGACACTCAGAAGTTCCACTGAAGCGCAAAACTGGAAACCACAAAATACCCAACACTGACTAGATGGCCAAGACCCAGAAGCAGGATGGCATGAGAGACCTAAGATAGACTGATTCAGGACTGACAAAAATTAAATAGGTCAATGAAATGATTCCTAATGATATTCTGCAGTACTCACAGATGGGTGCCTAGTCCAATCATCATCATAGAGGTTTCCTCCAGCAGTTGATGAGAGCTAGAGAACCACAACCGAACATCAAGCTGAGCTCGGGGAACCACACAGAAGAGAGTGAAGAAGGATTATAGGAGCCAGAGGGGCAGAGAACACCAGGATAACATGGCCCATACAGTCAACTAAGCAAGGCTTATAGGCCTATGAGACTAATCCCCCTCACAGAGACTAAATTGGCAACCAATGACCCTGTGTGGGTCTGTGCTAGTCCATCGACATGCATGCTGTGGTTGTTTGTCTGTGGGGGTCTCTGACTCCTTTGCCTTCTCTGGCAACCGTTTTTCTCCTACTGAGTTGCCCTGTCTAGCACTGCTATGAGGGTTTATGCATAGTCTTATTGCATCTTCTTACGCATATTTATATCAATGGGGGTACTACTTTTTTTTTTTTTTTTGGTAGGATAATGGAATATCAGTGAATCTGAGGAAGAGGATAGGTAGGCGGGGTCAGGAGGCATGGACACAGAACAGATGGATGGACTGGGAGGAAGGGAAGGAGGAGAGGTTGTAGTCAGGATGGATGCATTGTATGAGAGAGAAGAATATATATAATTGTGGGCTAATCAATCAATAAGTAAAGGAAGGAAGGAAGGAAGGAAGGAAGGAAGGAAGGAAGGAAGGAAGGAAGGAAAATATAACAATTTTTAAAAGAAGAGGAAGAGGAGGAGGATCCCTGACATGACATTATGAGATAAGAAATCGACTTTGACAAGGCCACACCTTCTAATCGTTCCAATCTTTATCCAATCTTTATGGACCAAGTATTCAGACACATGAGTCTTTGGGGGCCATTCCTATTGATACTAATACACTAGCCCATAAGGATGAAGGCTCTCAGTAGATACCAGCCCAAGTTTTTTATGTTCAATGACATGTATGGGTATTGTTTTTAGCAATAGGGTCTTGTGGTCAGACTTACAGAATAATATATAGTCTTAGCAACAACTTGGGTTATTTAAGAGTTCCCATGAAAGCCCCTTGACCAAGAACTCAATTAGAGGTAAGTCATTACCAGTACTGCAGCTTCTTTTGGTCATGAGAGATGTCTAGTTGGGGATTTGTCTCCCTGATGAGTTCATGATTACATTTGTATCACCGATATGTATGCATACATTTTCAGAAGCTCCTACTGTGTTCATTTCCACATTACTTTTCAAATGGCCCTTAATGTTAGTTTTCTCACCTTCATCTCTCTTTCCTACCGTATCCATTTATAGCTGTCTATTCTATTTCCCTTTCCTAGGGAGATCTATTTGCCCTCCCCCCAGTCCTTTATGCTATGCTTAACTTCTGTGGTTCTATGAATTGTAGTTTATCTATCAGATTTAAGATATAAGTGATTTGCCTTTACAGTTTATCTTACTCAGGATTATTTTTTTCTTGTTCCATCCATTTACATGAGAATTTCATGATTTCACTTTTTTAACAGCTCAGTAATACTCCATTATGGAAATATACTTTTTTTCCCATCTATCTGTTTAGGGATATCTGTGGGTTTTCTTTTCCAATTTCTGAATATTATAAATTGAGAAGCAATAAACATGGTTGAGCAAGTTGGTAAGATAAAGACTCCTTTGGGTATATGCCTAAGACTATTATAGCTGGATATTGCAGTAGATTGATTCCCATCTTTCTAAGGAACTGTCACAATCATTTTCATATTGGCTGTACAAGTTTGCACTCCCATTAGCAGTGGATGATTGTTCCATTTACTTTTTATCCGTTGCCAGCATGAGCTGTCACTTGTTTTATTCATCTTACCCATTCTGACAGGTGTGAGATGAAACCTCAAAGTAGTTTTGATTTGCCTTTCCTTGATTGCTTAGGATGTTGAACATTTCTTTAAGTGTCTCTCGGCCACTGGAGTTTCCTCTTTTGTGAATTTTCTATTTAGATCTACAGCTTATATTTACTTGTGTTATTTGTTCTCTTGATATATAATTTCTTTGAGTTCTTTGGGTCTTAACCCTCTATTGGATGCGGAGTTGGAAAAAAAAAAAAACAGAAAACAAAAAACTTTTATCATTTTGTCAGTGACCTTTGCCTTGCCAAAACTTCTCAATTTCTGGAGGTCCTATTCATTAGTTCTAATGATATTCTGTTCAGAAAGCCTTTTCCTGCACCAATGAATTTAAGGCCATTCCTTATTACTCTTTTACTAGGTTCTGTGTATAGGGTACTATAATGAGGTCTTCGATCCATTTGAAGTTGAGTTTTATGCAGGGTGATGAGTATGAATCTATTTGAACTATTCTACATGCAGCCATTTAGTTTTATCAGCATTGTTTGTTGAAGTTGCTGTCTTTTTTCTATTGTGTGTTTCTGGCTTCATTATAAAAAAAATTGGATGTTCATAGGTGTGTTGATTTATGTCTTTTTCTTCAATTTGATTTCACTGATCAAAGTGTCTTTTTTTAATGTCAATACCATGTTGTTTTTATTACTCTGATTTTGTAGTGCAACTAAACATGTAAGTCTTTTATCTTTTTCTTATTCTTAGTTATTTGCTCTGCATATTTACGTTTTAGGGAATCATTACTGCAATATGACTAACATCGCTGTAGGCATCACAACTATATTCAAGGCAGAGTACAATTTCAGCAAATTTCCAGTGATGTATTTTTGGCCAGATCTCTGATATCTTTGAATTTTAAATGCAAAGCAGTCTAGGAAAACCTTTACTAATCACTATATTGGTCTTGGCCAATGAGAAAGGAGTTTGAAATGGGTTTTAGTCTGTTAGCTAAAATTATCTACCACAATGTCTATGTTGTAAAATAATAATTTCTACACTTAATAAGAAGTCCTAGAAAATATAGCTTTAGAACTGTATTTTCCTTTACCATAAAATGAATACAGGCTCAGTATAAAATTAAACAAGTATAAACAAGAATCCTCAGAAAATCATGAAGAAGAAATCTAGCAAAATAATGTGGCATATATCATATTCGAATTTTGCCCTGTAATGATTCAGCAACCATACATAAAGACAAAAAGCTACTGCAACACACCCCAACAGTAGTATTGTTAATCCCTGTATGAATATCTGAAAACCTCCCAAGTTAATTTATACATTATTTTCTTTTGTCAGTTTTTTCATCTATAGGAGGAAAGTAAATATATTTCATATTTTACAAGTTTTTAATAGGAGCAAATACATGTGAGGCATATAGATTAGACCAGGAGACTTTCTGGAAATTTCTAGACAACATTGCTTTATAAGTCACGTGGTCTTTATATCAGAAAAAATAGCCACAGAGAACACACATAAAAGTGTGTGTGTGTGTGTGTGTGTGTGTGTGTGTGTGTGTTTTGGTCAGGATTAGCCTATAACCATATTTTGGGGGTCCTTGGCTCAGAGTATTATATTATTTGATCATATATATGGAATATTATATTTATTTTCATTTTAAAATATTACTTGGATTTTGAATAGGGTCTCACCATGCAATTAAAGCTTGCCTGGAACTCACAATCAAGATTTATAGGGTAGAGACTATAACAATATTATGTTGCTCTTATAGTTCACAACCAATCATATTCTTCCAGATTCCTTTGGTTTGATAATGAGCAAAGAATACAATTTCAACATTAATACTGTCTCTGACTTTCTTCTTATTTACTTGTTTTTCTTGTGTGTGTGTGTGTGTGTGTGTGTGTGTGTGTGTGTG
>NC_034606.1:26171591-26188308 GCF_900095145.1 Mus pahari
GAGAGAGAGAGAGAGAGAGAGAGAGAGAGAGAGAGAGAGAGAGAGAGAGAGATTGTGTGAAGTTATGTGATTCCCCCATCCATGGAGGATCCTCTACAGCAGACAAAGGCATTTGATCCTCTAGAACTGGAGTTAGAGAAGTCTGTGATCTTCCATGTAGGTGCTGGGAATTGAACCTGGGTCCTCTGGAAGAGCATCCAGTGCTCTTAAACATTAAGTCTCCTTTCCAGTCTCTCTCTCTGATATTCTAAAGCTAAGGTCTTAGTAAAGACCTGACAACATATTAGACTTGGCCATAACATTTACTTTTAGAGACCGGTGACGAGTCTCAGTCAAATGCACAGGCATGTATGAGCTCATGCATGCAATCCCGGGGCAGACACTGCAGACTATTTCTGCTTCAAGTTTTTATAATCTCAAATCTTTACCATAAAAACTTGGGTTTGAGTTCATTTCGTAGGATACAGTGGTTTCTACCGATTGCGCACAGGTGAGAGCCAAGTTTTAACAAGACGGGTTCTTAACACCATCTTCACTGCCATACTTGTTACTACTATTGAGAACATTCCCATTTCTCAAAGGGAGCACCCAGGTGCCAGGAGCTGGTTCTGCCAGCATCTTGGAATCTTTCCCAGGGACCCATCTGCTTCTACTGCTCAGTCAAGGTCCAACAGTTCAGAACATACGGCTGGAACGTCTTATCTTGGAGAGCTGCTGCTGGAAACTCCTTGAGAGTACACATTTGGTGTTAGTAGTAAGTTGGCCCAAGAAGTATGTATAACAGGTCCCATACCTAAAGCCACATTATAGGAACCATTCTGACCTTATAACCCAACATGCAAGCCCCAGAATCTGCCAAATGAGAAGGAAAGACTTAATATATCAAAGACCTAGTTCATGGTTCCAGAAAAGGTATATACGCTCCTTGCTTTTTAGCTTCTGTAATTCTGCTTTTTGTTAACTGGCATGAAAACTAGGATGTGATTTTTTTATGCATAAAAATAAGGGGCTATAAGGCTCAGAGCTACATCAGTTGGGCAAGTTTCCCATATGGCCAGTGATGGGCAATAAAAGACTTTCGCTTTGCCTTTAAGAGTCTCTTATGGAAGCTGGATGATGGTGGTGCACGCCTTTACTTCCAGCACTCAGGAGGCAGAGGCAGGCAGATATTTAAATCTGAGGTCAGCCTGGTCTACAGAGTGAGTTCCAGAACATCCAGGGGTACACAGAGAAACCCTGTCTTTTTTTTTTTTTAAAGGATTTTGTGATGATCTCTGGTAGATTTACCTCACAATTCTTGGTATGTATGAGAGCCTGAGTATTGTGGGAAATTACCTCATGATATTAAAGAAAACGAACGTTTCCAATTTTCATTGTTTATATATGCCAAGATCCCATAGCTATTAGTTTATACTAGAAAAATATCGATCTCTATATACAGTGCAGGATTAGCAGGATTATGTCTCATGAAGTTTGAAATGCAAGTTTCAATGAATCTTGGAGTGAAGGTTCAGAACTTAAACTGATCTGAAAGTCTTTTGTCACAGAAGGACTCTTTAGACTTCTATATCCTTAACCAGTCCATCCCATTTTGCAACCACTCAAGGTCAAAGTGTCCTATATTTTGAAATACCAAATGGTCTGAAAAAAATGCTTCAACATTAAATCGGGGTACAAACACAGATAGACAAAAAAAAAAATCTCCATAAGATCTATAGGTTGGTATAAAGTAAGTAAATGATTTCCATGTAAAGTTATAAAATAAACAACCTTCTAAGAGATAAAATAAAAAATAACACTTAAACTAATGAATCAAATTAGCATAAAAGAAACAAACAGAAGAGAAGGAGACGGGCCCAAGAGAAGACCCAAGAAGCAGACTCACTTGTTAAGATAAGGAGAAGATCTGGTACAGATGTGTGCAGGCCTTTGTATACTGCTGCAGGCTCTGTGAGTTCATACGAGCTTTGATGATGCTGGTTTAGAGGGCCTTTACTCCTTGTCGTCCTCCATAACTCTGGCTCTTTTTGCCTTTCTTCTACAGTGTTCCCTGAGCCACAGAGTCCGCACTGAGAGCAGGGATTTGATGGAGATATCCCATTCTAGGGCTGAGTGTTCCAAGGTCTCACTCTGCATAATGTCTGGGTACAGGTCTCTGCAGGAAAACAGAAACTTCTCTGATGCTGGCTGAGCAAAGCGGAATGTATAAGTATACCAGAATTTTATTAGGGGTCATTTCGTTAATTTTTTTGTAGTGGTGCTGGTAATTTTTTTTTAATTGTTTTAAGAACTAGGATAAAATTTACTGACCACATGAAGCTCAATAAGAAGGAAGACCGAAGTGTGGGTGCTTCAGTCCTTCTTAGAAGGAGAAAAAAATACCCACGGGAGCAAATACGGAGGCCAAGTGTAGAGCAGAGACAGAGACTGAAGGAAAGGCCACCCAGAGACTGCCCCACCTGGGGATTCATCCCATATCCAGTTACCAAACCCATACACTATTGTGGATTCCAAGAAGTGCATGCTGAAAGGAGCCTGATATAGCTGTCTCCTGAGAGGCCCTGCCAGAGTCTTACAAATACAGAGGCAGTTGTTCACAGCCAACTATTGAACTGAGTGCCGGGTCACCAATAGAGGAGTTAGAAAAAGGACTAAAGGAATTGAAGGGGTTTGCAACCCCATAGGAAGAACAACAATATCAACCAACCAGACACACCCCCCCCCAGAACTTCCAGGGACTAAACCATCAATAAAGGAGTGCACATGGCTCCAGCTGCATATGTAGCTGAGGATGGCCTTGTAATGCATCAATGGAAGGAGAGGTCCTTGGTCCTATGAAGGCTCAATAGATAGTTGGAATCGAGGGTGGGGAGGTGGGAGTGGGTGTGTGGGTGGGTGGAGGAACACCCTCATAGAAGTAGGGGAAGGGAGGAGGTGATAGCATGTTTACGGGAAGGAGGGAAACCAGGAAAGGGGATAACATTTGAAATGTAAATAAAGAAAATACCCAATTAAAAAAAAAAAAAAAGAACAGTATTATTTGGTTTTACCCTAAGTACCCAAACTGCCTAATCCTAGGTTTGTGGTCACTCAAGTAGTGTGGGGCATGGAATCTATGTCATGGAGTGGATTTATATGAAATAAGATATTTCTTGGTTATTTTCACAAGGTTTGACCTACCATTGCCCTAGAATATCTTTCAGGTATGACATCTTTATAGATAAAAGAATACGTGGCTAGATGGGTGTTTGTATTACTCTCTTGGTAACAACAGTATGTTTCCTGTACCAAAGATGTAAGGACATAGGGTAAAGCCTCCAGGGAGATGCCAGCTTAACTTCTCAGTGTCCAAGGAGTTGTATAGGTGGTGTTTTCAGCAATGGGGCCATACTTTCAGTCAGTTGAGAGCAACCTACAGTCTTGAGACCAGCATGGATTATTTGGGGGTCCCAGTGCGACACTATAGCCAAGAACTCAATTACATGTGATCCAATCACTGTACTGGAAGCTACTGTATTAAGTTGGCATATTACCCCTCAAATGGACTTAATTTTAGCCATCTCTTCCTGTATTCCCTCCTTTTTCCCCTTTCCTCCCCTTATCCTCTTGATACACCTTTTAGCTCCCCAATATATCCATAATTATCTATTCTATTTCATTTCACTAGGGAGATCTATCTGCCTGTAATAGTCCCTTGCTCTATAACCTAAACTCTGTGGTTCTATGGTTGTAGTTTGTTTATCATGGGTTTAGGAGCTAATAGCTAAATATAATATACATATAATATGCTTGGGTTACCTCACTCAGTATGATTTTTTTTCTAGTTACACCATTTAACTGCAAATTTCATGATCCCATTTTTTTTAAATGGCTGAGTAATGCTCCATTGGGTGAATGTACCACAATTTCTTTATTCATTTTTCTGTTGAGGGGCATCTAGATTGGTGCTAATTTATGGCTTTTATAAATACAATTAACATGTTTGAACAAGATTCTCTGTGTCCTTTGGGTATATATCCAAGAGTGTTATAGCAGGATCTTGACATAGATCAATTCCCATCTTCCTAAGGAACTGCAATACTGATTTCCATAGTGTCAACACAAGTGTGTAGTCCCACTAGAAATGCATGTGTGTTAAACTTACTCTACATGCTCACCAGCATGAGCTGTCATTTGTTCTATGAATTTTAGCTATTGTGATGCGTGTTAGATAAAATCTCAAAGGTTTGCTCTGCATCTTCCTAATGACCAAGGACATTCAACATTTCTTTGTTTCTCAGTTGTTTGCTTTTGATAATTCTATGTTTAAATCTGTATATCAGTTTTTAGTTGGTATTTTGATATCCAGCCTCTTGAGTTCTTTATATAATTTGGATATTAGCTCTATATCGGATACACAGGTGGTAAAAATATTTTACCACTATGTAGACTGCCACCTTGTCCAAGTAATGGTATATTTTGCTATGTAGACGCTTTTCAGTTTCATGAAGTCCCATTTATTAGTTGTTTATTTTAATGTCTGTGTTAATTGTGTTCTGTTCAGAAAATCCTGTGCCAATGAATTCAAGGCTATTACTGACTTCTCTTCTATCAGATTCACTGTATCTGGTTTTATGTTGAGATATTTGATCCATAAGGACTTGAGATTTTTGCAGGGTACTTGAGATTTTTGCAGGGTGATCGGTATGAAACTATTTGCATTCTTCTACATGCAGCCATCTATGTGTCATCAGCACCATTTGTTGAAGATACTGTCTTTTTTCCAGTGTGTATTTCTGGCACCTTTAACAAAAATTAGGTGTCTATAGGTATGTGGACTTATGTCTGTGCCTTCAATTTAATCTAATTGATCACTGTTTCTTTTTAGTGCCAATACCAGGCAGTTTTTATTACTATAGCTTTGTAGTACAAAATAAAATAGGGACTGGTAGCACCTCCCTTAGGTCTTTTATAAGTCAGTGTTATTTTAGGTGCCTTAGGTTTCTTCTCTTTCTATATTAAAGTGAAGATTGTCCATTCAAGAGCTGTGAAGACTGGTTTCAATTTTGATGAGGTTGCATAGAATCTGTGGATTGCTTTTGGTAGAATGGCCATTTTTCCCACATGAATTCTACTAATCCATGAACATGAAAGATCTTTCCATTGTCTGATACCTTCTTCAAATTATTTATTCAATGTCTTAAAGTATTTAATAATATAAGTCGTTCACTTGCACGACGAGAAGTATCTCAAGATATTTTATAATATTGGAGGCTATTGTGAAATCTGTGGTTTTTATGATTTCTTTCTTCAGTTCATTTGTAATTGGTATATAAGGAGAACTACTGATTTTTGTAGGTTAATTTTGGATCCAAACATTTTGCTAAAAATGATTAATCAGCTGTGGGAGTCCCCCAATAGACTTTTAAAGATCACTTATGTATGCTATGATATGTGCAAATATATTTTGACTTATTCCTTTCCTATCTGTATCACCTTGATGTCCTTCAGTTGTCTTATTGCTCTAGCTCCAACTTCAAGTTTTATATTAAATAGGTATGGGGAGTGGGAATGATCTTGTCCTGTTCCTGATTTTAGTGCAACTGCTTTGAGTTTCTCTCCGTTTATGTTGGCTATGGGCTTGCTTCTATACTGCCTATATTTGTTGAGGCATGTCAATTATATCCTTAATCAGTCTAGGACTTTCATCTTGAAAGAATGTTGGATTTTGTCAAAGGCCTTTTTTGATCTAATGAGATGATTGCGTGGTTTTGTCTTTCAATTTGTTTATATTATGGTTTACGTTTATCACCTTGTGTATGTTGAATTATCCCTGCATTTTCTGGATGAAGGCTCTTGGATCATGTTGGATGATTCTTTTGATGTGTTTTGGGGTTTTGTTTGCAAATTTTTTGAGAACCTTGCATGTGTGCTCATTGGAAAATTATTTTGTAATTCTTTTTCTTTTTTGGTCTTTAAATGGTTTAAGTATCATAGTAACTATGTCCTCATAAAATGTGCTGAGCAATAATTTTTAATTTTCTATTTTGTGGAAAAATATTGGTAGGTATTAGCATTAACTCTTCTTTGGAATTTTGGTAGAATTCTGTACTAAAACCATCTGTCCCCATGCTTCTTTTGGTTAGGAGACTTTTAATTACTGCTTCTACTTTATTAGGGGATATAAGTTTGTTTAACTTTTTTTTTTTTTACCTTGTCTTGATTTAACTTTGGTAGCTTGTTTGTACTGAGAAAGTTACCCCACTTAGATTATCTAATTTGATGAAATACAAGTTTTTAAATCATATTCTTATGATTCTGTGTATTTTCCTCGTGTCTGTTGTTATGTCTCTCTTTTCAGTTTAATTTTGTTAATTTGGATAGTTTATTTTAATTTTCTAGTTAATTTGCATAAGGGTTTGTCTTGTTAATTTTCAAAGAATGCGCTCTTTGTTTCATTATTTGTATGTTTGTCTGTATTTTGTTGGCTTTAACCTGGGTTTGATTATTTCTTGTCCTCTACTCCTTTTTTATGTGATTTTTTTTTCCTAGATCTTTCAAGTGTCCTCAAGATGCTAGTATGAAATCTCTCCAAGTTTTTTATGTAGGCACCTATTGCTATGAACTTATTTATTAAAGCCACCCTTATTGTGTCCCATAAATTTGGGTATATTGTGTTTTAATTTTCTTTCTGTTGTAGAAAGGTGAAGTGGAAGTTTCTGGTTTCTTTGGAGACTTAGTTGTGTCCTGTAATGTTTTTCTGGAAGCTCTCTTATGAGAGGATACATTTAAAAGGATGTTTTTGCTGAAGCAGACATATAGGAGGATGTTTTGCTGAGACAGTGGACAATGCTGTGGCATTGGTTCACTTGCCTCTCTTTGCTAGTCTTCATTGTGTTTTGGTGATGTGATCAATGTTGAAGAAACTGTGGCATGGATTCAACTTACCTTCTTCCTTGGTTATCATTTGTTGTGACTTTGTAGAGACAAACTCACCAAAGATATTCTTCTGATATCCCAGTGGCTTCTTCCTTCTTGTCACTTCAGCAGTCTCAGGTGATTTGCAGAGCCTCACAGTTTCTTCTGGATTGAATTGCTGTTATTGATTAGTGAATGGTGTTTGCTAGTAGATCAAGGTACTGCTGATGACTTGTGTGAACTGAACTGCTGGTATCCTGACAATGAAAATTGGAATTGCCTCCAAAGACCTATTTCTAAACATGTCCACATACTACTTTTCCCTATTAACCTTTTCTTTCTACTATCTCTAGAGAGTGTTGCACTAGAAGGGCAGTTAGAGTGTTTAAGAGCCCTTATGGAAGTAGGTTTTGAAAGATCTAAACCTATAGAAAGTCTTTAAATTTTGTTAATCTCCATTTTGTGCCAGTTTTTAATTAGTAGTGAGCTGTTCAGTTTCCATGAGTCCATGGATTTTCTGTTGTTTCTTGTTGATCTAACTTTAATCCACAGTGGTCAGATAGGATGCAGGGTAATATTTTAGTTTTCTTATATATGTTGTGACTTGCTTTGTGTTTCAGTATATGGCCAGTTTTGAAGAATGTTTCATGAGGTTCTGAGAAGAAGGTATATTCTTCTGAGTTTTCTGAATAAATATCTGTTACATCTATTTGGTTTATAAGTTCTGTTATCTCCATCATTTCTCTATTTATTTTTTTGTCTGGATGACCTGTTTATTGGTGAGAGTAGCCTATTGAAGTCTCACACTATCAATTTTTAAGGACCAATATGTGATTTAAGTTCTAGTAGTATTTCTTTTACAAGGTGCAGGTCCTTGTGTTTAGTGCATAGATCTTAAGAATTTCACTGTTGTCTTGTTGGGCTTTTCCTTTGTGCTGAGTATGTAGTATTTCCCCCAAACTCTTCTGATTAGTTTTCAGTTGTGTATTTTGCCAGATAAGTTTTCATTCCCTAAAATTCGTTTTTTATTATTGCTTCCATTTCCTCTTCCAGGTCTTGTGTTATTTTATTCATTTTCTTCCACTCTTCGTGTTTTTATAAATATTTGATTTATTCATTTCCTATTTAAGGAGCTCTTTCATATCTATATATGTTATTTTAAGATTTTTTTTTATGCTTCTGCTATGTTGCAATGCCAGAGCCTGCTAGGGCAGCATTGCTGAGCTATGGTGAAGATATAATGTCTTGGCTATTATTGATTGTGTTTTTACATTTGTGCATATGCATCTGGGTTTGGGATGATTGTAATTCTTGGTGCTGACATCTGGTCTTGTCCTTTTCGTGTGTAGGATTTTCCCCCTCTTGGTTCCTGATGCCCTCTCCAGGTTTTAGGGGAGCGTGGTAGCTGTGTGTTTTCTAGCAGGAAATTTTTCTAGGATCCTGACTGGTTTCACCACTTCAGGTTCTAGGTAAAATGTGTTTCTAGGTATTGGCGTTGACTCTTAGGAATGGGGATTGTCTAGGAGGAGGGATTGAGAGGGTTCAAATGAGAGAGAAAAGTAGGGTCTTCCAAAGGATCTTCTTTGTTCCCTGTGAATGGAGGCAGGAAATGAGAAGACACAGAAGTAGGTGGTCTGCTATAAAGCTAGGGATGAGATTGTGGAGTTGAACTTGGAGGAATGGAAGGAGAAGTGAATGAATATTCTAGTTATTTTACCTGCTTAGCTGGCCAGAGCAGCCTATGGATTCCCGGGGAATGATTGTTAGAGTTTGAGAGACATAGGAATGAGAAGAGAAGTTAGGAGGGGAGATTCTCCTTTATCCATTGGCCAAGGGGCCAAATGGGGGAAGGAAGGCTGCATCAGGTCATCTGTCACATAGCTGGGGATAAGACGAGCTGATTTATTTTGGAGGAACTGAGGGACAGGTAAAGATTTTCAGTGACCTTAACTGTTTCCTGGCTAATGTGGTCTATGTGTTTCCAGGGATTGCATAGTGGAGCTGGGGGCTAGAACATAGCAATGAATTGGGGAGGGTAGTTAGGAGGGAGGATTTGTGTGAGCCATTGGAGATAGGAGAAGAGGAAGTGGGAAGGAGGGAAAAGAAAGGGAAAGTATGAGGTCTACTGCAAAGCTTGGGAAACGACTAGGGTATTTTAGCCTACCTGCTTCACTGTTTGGAGTCCTGTCTTGCTCTCAAAACTCTTACATGGCTCCCTGTGGCAGAGTTTTACTAACCCTGTATATCAAAGACTTACATTGTGGAGCTTTTAAAGTTAGGAATCTAGATTATGGATGAAAACAATGAAAATTTGGTCATTTGACAGATATGAGTTAGTACAAAAAAACAAACACACACACACACACACACACAAGTATTTATCTTGTTAATAACATTTCCACAATGTCTATTACCTATAAAGAATACATGGCAGACCTTCAACATATTCTTGCCTAGTAGAAAATGATACAATGAAAGCATCTGAGATTGGAGTTGTAGCTATTCACTTGCCTATAACCCTTCTCTGTTCCGCTTTAATAGTGAGTTATTGACAATTTCTTTAAATGGCTTTCCTAAGTGTGAGACTGGAGTAACAATGCCTTCTTTTTAGGGTCTTTGTAAAAAAAAAACAGTGAGTTTTTTTTAAATGTCTGGTATGTAGGGAACTTTCAAATAAAATTATATTCTTTCTTTCATTCTTTTATACCATGTCAGTATTATTACTAGAACAATTTCGAGAATTTATAACTTAGCAAGCACAAATTCAATGTTGAACTTAACTGGCAAATATTTTAACAAAATGGTTTTTAAAATGCCTCAAAATGAGAGCAAAAGTAAAATAATGTTAGTCTTAGAAATGATTAAGGAACCCAACCTAAGGATTAATGCCATCTAAAATCCTACTCCCTAAAATAACCTTTTGGCTTCTACATAAGAACACTTTGAGACAATCATTTAAAAAAAATGTACAATTTACTACTCCCAGGATGATCAATGTGCTTCCAATTCCCTACAAAATTTCCTCCTACAGATCATTGTCCAAAGCCAGAATTGATAATCCACTTCCCTCTCTTTAAAGGGCCATCTATTTACCTTTATCACAAAGTTTGAATTTCATACCACAACATCCAAAGGTTTTTAATCAAACTCCAAACCATATTTTTGATCCAACCTCGTGGCACTCTACATGCTACAGATCAGCATCACTTCCCAATACACATTTTAAGTTCATCATACTGATGCCTTCTAACACTTGGTATCTCATTGGCCAAGTAAAAATCCAGTTCATCATCAAGACCTTGGGCCCAATATTTGTCCTCTATTCTTTAGGAAATGAGTGTCTCTCACATTTCTGTACCTTGAGCATTTTGGCATAATTTTTAATGCTTCCCTTGTTAGGTGTGTCACCCATGCTAGACTGTGGGCTCAAGCCAACTTACAGGTTGTAGCACAGAGAACTGATGCCATTTGACTGAACGCATATGACTACTACAAATCCAGTGTTCTGTGAGAAGAAATAAACAAAACTACTAGCAAAGGGGTACACAGACAAGGCACAATTCATAGAAATGGGATGGCAGCCAGTGAAACAAAACAAGAGTAACTGATTCACATCTTTACTCCATACAAACACTCCATACAAACATACTTAGAAAATGGCCTCACCAGGGGAAAACCTAACACTATTTCTTTCGCTAAATGGAAATCAATATCAAAATGCCCTATAATTTCATATCTCTATACCCGTAGATTATTGCAGCTCTGAGACTTCTTCAGAGTGGGCAGTAATTTTTTTCCAGTGGGCAATAGTTAATACAGAAACTCACAACTGGCAGAAGTACAGAGAACATGTGAGGGTGGCGTGCACAGCCACAACAGGACAACTATGTCAACCCCACTTCCAGGCTCTGGTATTATTAAGCAAGAAAGAATAGAAAGGGTGTAAGAGTTAGCTATCAGGGAGTACCCGAAAGAAATAGTGTAATCTGAACAGAACAGAATCATTGTTTTCATGAACCCACAGCAGATGTAATTGCCTGCACCAGACTTCCACAAGATCAAGCCAGACAACACTGTTGCATGGAATGGGAAGGAATTAATGAGCCTTGGTTCTAATTAAGGAATTACTGACTGCTAATGTCTTCTAAGGAAGTAAAAATCAGTTTAATGTAAGGTTATGGCCCCTTGTAGTGGCCCCTGGTAGACCAACACGCTCCAGTACATGGCCTCTTATCCATGAGTCTATGATTACTACAAAAATGGACTGGAGAAGCTATTAAAAGGAAAAAAAATCATAAAGTTAGGGCAAGGAAAAGAAGTGAGAGTAGTTATGGGTGAAGTTGGGGTGAATTAATAATTTTTCCCCCAAATGAAATGAAAAGGGGAATTCACTCTAGCCTAGTTTTGTGGCTCAGACACACCTGAGCATTTGTTTGGTCTATTACTGTTATTCATTGCCCCCTTGATTCCCTACTAAAGTTCAAGCTTCCTAAAAGCTTGCAATACACTCCTGGCATCACAGGCTCATCCTCATTCCTTGTATCCACACACGTTAATTTTTGTTGAACGAGATATAACATCTTGAATCCTTCGCCTACAGCTGGACTTTGTTAAAACATACAATGGAAAGAGTTGCAAAAGGCTACACCTTCATTGCCGGAGTCTTCCTTTCCCCACCTACCACCTCCCAAAGGGGGGAAAAAATGCTCATTTACTATTTGTCTTAGCTATACAGAGTGTCTACTTGATATTGGTCCTTGTCGTGGAGCATCACTAAGTTTAATAGAGGTTCTATGTCCCTGAAGGAAAATGATTGCATGGAAGTCCTAAACATGAAGCAGTACATCTCAAGGAGTGGTTAGCACCGTGAAGAAAATAAGGTTCTGTAAGGTTCCTAAAGTGATGGAGTGGCAACTGGATGGGATTTTCCTCTGACTGTTCAGGACAGGCACGGGGAGCAGACATCCCACAGGTTGAGAGATGGCATTTGTAATATATGAAGATAAAGGATGATGGTTCACTAGAATACACCTACACTTCCCCACCACCCATTAAACCTGTTCGCAAGTTCATTTAACATATCCCTTGAAAAGAGCTTTTATCTGTGGAACATGTTTTTATCTCAGGTCTTCCACATCCATCACTAATAATTTCATTACTCTCTCAACATTTTCTTTCAATATTTATTCATTTTCCACTAATATCCAAAATGAGATTTGGTCAATCTTAGGTTATTCTTTTCATTAGGCATATCAAAAAAATTGGATTTTCATTTTTTTGTTGTTTAGTTGTACCTGTCCCAGCTAACTCTATAAAGCCTTGCGATTATTGATCATCTGCTGCTTTGATGGACATTGGAAATCAGCAGTATAGTGAGGAACATTATGTCCAGGCTCCAGGACATGGTGCTTGCAGTACTTGACCTGTTCTCTCCTATCCTTTCAAATCAAGAATCATGTATCAAAAGCTTCCCAGGGTCCAAACATCACTCCGCCTTTCTGGGATACATCAGTGAACAAAGCATTCAAGCGTCTCCCCTCTCATGGGGCTTATATTCTTGTAGAGGTAGACAAACAAGCATAAGATGATGTAGTGAAGCCCTGTGTGTGCTAGACGGGGATTGCTGGTCTTTAGAAGCAGCTTACATTTTATAGGAGAAAAAGATTCTAATAAGAGATGCTAGGTGTATTCAATAAACCTACAGTGGCGGTAGACAGTGTGCTAGACCTGTTCTCAACCTGTGGGCTGTGACCCTCTTAGGGGTTGAACATCGAGTATCTACATTATGATTCACAACTAGCAAAATTACAGTTATGAAGTAGCAATGAAGTAATTTTATGGATGGATGGTCACCAAAACCTGAGGGACTGTATTAAAGGGTCACAGCATTAGGAAGTTTGAGAACCACTGTGCTAAGAGAAGGTACACAGAACGAGGAAAAATGTGCAACAGAAACCAGCTCTTACAGGCCAGTGTAAAGTCATTGCCTTCCACTTGCAGTGATTTGACTCACCTTAGAATACAGCCCAGTTTGAAAAGCTTCCCTCTTTCAGTATGAGCATGAAACTTCTGTGTTCAAATAATCAAGGCTCATGCTCTCACTCATTGAAAGTTTCCATCACTTTGAACTTTATGGTGTGTACTGGATAGCTTTGTGTCAACTTGACGCAACTGGAGTTATCACAGAGAAAGGAGCTTCAGTTGAGGAAGTGCCTCCGTGAGATCCAGCTGTAAGCCATTTTCTCAATTAGTTATCAAGTGGGGAGGGCCCCTTGTGGGTGGTGCCATCTCTGGGCTGGTAGTCTTGTGTTCTATAAGTGAGTGGACTGAGCAAGCCAGTGGCAGCAAGCCAGTAAAGAACATCCCTCCATGGTTCTGCATCAGCTCTTGCTTGAGTTCCAGTCCTGACTTCCATGGTGATGAGCAGCAGTATAGAAGTGTAAGCTGATTAAACCCTTTCCTCCCCAACTTGCTTCTTGGTCATGATGTTTGTGCAGGAATAGAAACCCTGACTAAGACATGGTGTATCTTTAAAGACTAACTAACTTATTTCTTCCATATCTATAACATAATACTATTAATTTGTTTGTGGTTATTTGAGGCTAGAATCTCATGTATGCTAGCCCATGGCAGTTTTACAATGAGGAAAATGAGCCCCATAGGTGCAAAGAAATAGTCTTGATGTCTCTACGATTCAGAAGGTTTTCAGTCATTTCCAAAAGCATTTTATTGGAACAAATGCTAACCACCCTAACTATGACCTCCCTACCTCCAGCACATTCTCCTCTTACTGAAAATGTTTCACCAGCCATCTAAGTGTTAGACCCTGTTCCATCCTTTGATATCAAGATAAGAATACAACTCCCCAGTGCATGCTGTAGGTGCTTTATAGCCTCAATTATGCACTTAGGGATTCACTAAAACCCTTTAAGATTCCTATGGTATGGCTGTTGATGCATGACTGGGTTAATTAAGGGAATACCAATGCTTTGGTACCTCACAATGACTTCATTCATAATTTCTCAGACATAATCTTGATGGTGCGGATGTTAATTATATGTCATACCAATGACTTCCTGGGTGAATTAAGCACTTACCAATGCAAGGGTATCCCACAATGCTGTTCTTCATAATTTGTTCAGACAAGATCTTGAGACTATGCTTCAATCATGTGATCACATTGATCATTTTCCATGATTGGTTTATCATAGATTCTTGTTTTCCTTTACACACACACACACACACACACACACAGAGAGAGAGAGAGAGAGAGAGAGAGAGAGAGAGAGAGAGAGAGAGAGTTTATAGGAAGATCAACAATCAACCAACCAGACCCCAGAGACTAAGCCACCAACCAAGGAGTACACATGGTACCAACTGCGTATGTAGCGGAGGATGGCCTTGTCACGCATCAATGGGAGGAAAGGTCCTTTGTTCTATGAAGGCTTGATAAATGCCCCAGTGTAGGGGAATTGAGGGGGGGCAGGAGTGGGTGTGTGGGTGGAGGAACACCCTCATAGAATCAAGGTGAGGGGTTATGGGATCAGGCTTTCTGGGACAGGGGCAAATAAAATATCCAATAAAAAAAAAAAAAAGAATACTGTCAAACAATAAATGAGCATGCAAGAAAGTAATGGCATTTAGCTGACAACAAATATCACACTTTTATGGCATTATCTGATATAGTGTGCTGCACTGGACTTCACTTGGGTCCCCGATCTGCACGGAACTAGGTCTCTGGTTGCAGGTGAGTGAAGATTTGGTGAGGTGACAAACAGTCCACACAAGAGAGTGTAAAACTGAATATATTGATTAAAATGAGCATCACATTTTTAATACAGAACAAACAAGAAAAGCCGGGCAGGATACATCCACAGTTACAGTGACACAAGACAAAGGATTGAATACAACAAAAGACCAGGGGGTGTGACTAGGCAGCTTGAGGAGAAAGCCAGGTGTTAATTGTTATCTGATTATGCTGTTCCTTTGGGCCTAGCAGAAAAACCCGTTTTGGGGGGTTATGCTATAGCAGACCTTCTCATGAATAATGCAATACCACAACCCCCCTATTTCCTAGGCCTTGGTAAATACTTGCATATGAACGTAACTTGGATGAAATGAAGATTCCAAAAGTATACTACACTAAGCTTTGCCCTGAGCTTGGCTCTGTTCTTTGGAATGCTTAATTGGTTTCACCAGTCTATACTAGAAGTGAATTAGAACATTAATGAATAGGTAACCTTCTCACTGAATTCCGAGCTCCTGGCTTTAAGGAATTTTTTTTAGAACTTTGGAACACTGGTGGAAACTTCACCTATGGTAAAAATTCAATCTTTAAAGGCATTAATAATACTGAAAGAGAGCATACACCATACTAACATGCCGATAGGGTTTGTGTATATAGATAACTGAAAATGCCAGGACTCCAGGAGGCTGAGTCTCCTTGAGACTCTTTTTTTCCCAGGACTCATCCAGGTTTTCAGACCTGTTGTGAGTCACTACTGGAGTGGGCGTGGCAATAGTGTTCATCTCTGATTAGATGTCTAAAGGACAAGGTGAACTAGGAAAGTACATTTGTAATTATTTTATTTACATTTTGTGACTAGGATATAGATACCCCTGAAAACTTAAAAAATATCTGTCCATAAACCAAAATCTGTTACATATGACAGTTACTTCTATGCCACATACTTCTATCCTTCCTGTCTGGTGATCTTCTGGTGTTCCTGCCATGATCCTTTCTCTTCACAGTGTATTTTGGCTTTATATCCAAATTCCAGGAAAATAATATATCAAGTACAAGGTAACTTTGAGAAAAGGAAAGGCTAGGTTGGCTATGAAGCTGTACAGAATCCTCATTATTCTGTGGGTGTGTGCATGGATCTTTTTCTTGGTGAATGTTTAAGAAAAACTATTTTATAAAGGAAGGATAGCTTTCTTGCAACTAAAGAGTCAGGATATGGGGTCGATTTGATCAAAACAATCATATGCATACATAAAAGTCTCTAACAACAGCAGCAAACAGACAGGAGCTAAAAATTAAAAATCATAGTATTTGAATTTTATCATGTGAAATTTAGAAACATTACTAATATTAAACTACCAGAAAACTAGTAATTTTTTTCTGTAGCTACTGTCAGTATTTTCAAACAATCAATTAGAAAAAACAACATTTTATGTATTTTCTTCAATTGTATCATTTTGTATTTTCTTCAAATTGTATCATTTATTTTAGAGTAGACATTTAATGCATACATTTAAAAATGTTCAAATGAAGTAAGAACTCCTGTCTCCTTTTTCTTCTTTCCCCAAGTACCTTCAAGAGATTTGATCAGACCCCTTTGTAAACTGTGTCTTCAGTTTGGTCCTTCAGAATATATTATAAAGTGTTTTTTTTTTTTTTTTAAGAGAGAGAAATTTTTTTTTTTCGAGACAGGGTTTCTCTATATAGCCCTGGCTGTCCTGGAACTCACTTTGTAGACCAGGCTGGCCTCAAACTCAGAAATCCTGCCTCTGTCTCCCGAGTGCTGGGATTAAAGGCGTGTGCCACCATGCCCAGCGAGAAATAGTTTTATCTTCAGTATACAATAGAGGAAAGCTATGCTCAGAAATGTATGTTTATTTAACATCACTTTACTTTAATATTAACATCACTACTTCCTCATACTAAAGTAGGGAAGAGAATTCCCTTGGATTATTACATTTTCCTTTGGCCTTTAACAACTTTCTTCTTCTTCTTCTTCTTCTTCTTCTTCTTCTTCTTCTTCTTCTTCTTCTTCTTCTTCTTCTTCTTCTTCTTCTTCTTTTTGGTTTTTCGAGA
>NC_034606.1:26188318-26193164 GCF_900095145.1 Mus pahari
TCTTCTTCTTCTTCTTCTTCTTCTTCTTCTTCTTCTTCTTCTTCTTTTTGGTTTTTCGAGACAGGGTTTCTCTGTGTAGCCCTGGCTGTCCTGGAACATACTCTGTAGACCAGGCTGGCCTTGAACTCAGAAATCCACCTGCCTCTGCCTTCTGAGCACTGGGATTAAAGGCATGCGACACCATTAACTTCTTTAATACTCAGTTCTCTTTGGTTTCTTCTTTGCACCCAATTGACTTCATTAAGTCTACCTAAGGAATCCCTGGGGTTTTTTTGTTGTTGTTTGTTTGGTTTTTGTTTTTGTTTGTTTGTTGTTTCTGTTGAGTCAGTAAAGTCAGGTTGTCACAGATTATCCAAATCCCTGGTCAAGAAAGGGCATCACTGTACTTAAAAACTCAAAACTAGTAGTAAAGACAACTTTGTTTTCTATTAGATGCTTGCTTTGCTAGCACAGCCCAGTTAACTCATGAGTTTGCATCAAGATCAAACTGTGAGGTGATTCAGTTTGATTTGGAGGGTCAGGGATGAATCAGGCTTTGTACCTTTGAATATTTGTAGGTTGTGGATCTTAATCTCTCTTCCTTAACTCTAAATTCACTGCTCACTTCCATTTTCACAAGCTAATCTCCCTAACTATATCCCAACCTGTGCCACATGCTGAGAACCCTAGCTTTCCCCTGGAGGGCACTTTTAGGTTTCTTTCATATAGGAGTATGAAGAAACCTGCTTTAAATGTAGAAGGAAGGGAGCTTATTTTCAATTCAAACACAAATTGGATTTAGAAATAAACATGAGCCTATCTACAAGGTTTATCACATAAAAGATTCATTCTACCGTCCCCCCAACCTCTTACTTTTAAAATTAATCCCCTAAACCAAGTTTAATTGTTTTTATGGTTGGCATGTCTATGTTTATATGTTTAGCTGTGAGCCTTTGGGAAGGTCCATCACAAGGCATTCCACTTTAAGGAGAAATTTATAATGATCCTTCTATGCAGATGAAAATATTCTGTCATCAACCAGACACATATTTCTTTTTTTCCCAATTTTTATTAGGTATTTACTTCATTTACATTTTAAATACTATCCCCAAAGTCCCCTATACCACTACCCTGCTCCCCTACCCACCCACTCCCCCTTCTTGGCCCTGGTATTCCCCTATACTGAGGCATATAAAGTTTGCAATACCAAGGGGCCTCTTTTTCCAATGATGGCTGACTAGACCACCTTCTGATACATATGCAGCTAGAGACACGAGCTCTGGGGGTGCTGGTTAGTTCATATTGTTGTTCCACCTATAGGGTTGCAGACCCCTTCAGTTCCTTGGGTACTTTCTCTAGCTCCTCTATTGGGGGCCCTGTGTTCCATCCAATAGCTGACTGTGAGCATCCAGTTCTGTTTGCCAGGCACTGGCATAGCCTCACAAGAGACAGCTATATCAGGGTCCTTTCAGCAAAATCTTGCTGGTATATGCAATAGTGTCTGTGTTTGGTGGCTGATTATGGGATGGACCCCTGGGTGGGGCAGTTTTTGGATGGCCCATCCTTTTGTCTCAGCTCCAAACTTTGTCTCTGTAACCCCTTCCATGGGAGTTTTGTTCTCAAAAGACACATATGTCTATTGAGCCCTTGAAATGTAGCTAGGATAACTGAGAAAACAAATTATTATTTTTTATGTTAACCACTTAAAATTAAATCCACATAGATGTGAGTGGCTCAGGCCAACATTCTGGATGACACATTCTTAGATGATAACGATTTAGATAATGGGCTATGTTTGAAGGTAATTTACCTATGTGACAGGTGGCTTTCTGGCTACTCTTAAGTATTGGAACTTGTGCCTACTTTCTCTGTTCCTCAGTTTACTATGATCACATTGCTATGAAGCTCCAAAATTGTATGTGATTGAGAGTACATAAGGTCTCTATTTCTGCCAATTCATAAACTATGCATTTGTTACTTTCCAGTTTCCAGATTATTGTTTAATTTTCTTTGTTCATATAAAACGATGAAGTGAGTCCAGGAGTGAAGGTGATTTAGTCATCATTAATGTCATTTAGGAGTTGTCTCTTCTTGCCTCCCCTCCATCTTCCTTACAAATGTATTTCTATTCTGTCAATTCTCTGGGAATAGATTTAAGTCGCCACTGATGGCTTGATCTCAGCCCTTTAGTAAGTCTGGATCCTGCAATTTAGAACTTTCCCCTGGTGTTTCCATCATTGGCCAGATTCCTTTCATTTGTTCTATGTGGTTGGGACATCCTTCAATAAATTACTTATTTTGATATTGTGTGGAGGGACTGGAATGAAAATGGAAATAGTTTAAGTCAAACTTCCTTTCATTTTCTGTGATTATGTTTTACTCTGGGTCACAAACAATTTTCCTCATAAGATAATGAGATTGAATTCAAAGGGATTATCCAAGCAAAGGTGCAAAGTTAAGATTCAGAGGTTCTGTGGGTGTGCCTGACTCTTAGCTCTTGGCACACATGTGAGTTTTGCCTTGTGATGACAGAATAATTGGAAACATTCCTTAGCTTCTTAGATTTTTATTTAGGTTTAGGAAACTTTCCTGCTGTTGTGTTTCTGTCTTAGTTGCTGTTTGATCTTCTCCTGGCCACCTTTAAGAGGCCGTCTTTTTCTGCAGTTACAATGATGACTGATCCCTACAGTTCTCTGTACAGCTTTTTCCCTGTGTTCTCTGATTTCATCTACCACCATGTGATACAGACACTTGTGAAACTTATGCTCCCAATGAACTTGAACAGCTGTCAAGTGTATCGAATCCATGTTGAATGCTCTGCAGGCAGTTCACAAGCACTATATTAAAAGATAAACTCTTCGTCACTGATTTAGATTGATGATACTTTGATGCAATCTAAGCTCAGAACTTGAGACTTATGCTTGAATTTCTCCTGACCTCTTCGCCAAGTTAAAGACTATCTAGTCTTATTGTGTTCTACTTTTCTTCATGGGTTCCTCAAATATTGATTGTGTGTACATTATGGGTTATGTACTTTACTACGTCTTGTGAGTAGAATAGTGGACAAGACAGATATAATACTTTTCCAAATAAAATCTAGAACACTTTAAAGAAGAGACAACTTCTTTAAATAATTTAATTTTTAAATTTAAATTTTTAATTTTTTTTTGGAGAATTTCTTACATGATGACTGTATTTATCACTTCCATCTTTCCCTCACCCCAAACTCCTCCCATGGCCCCTAGTCCCTCTCAAACTCATTACCATTTCTTCTTTAATTATTCTTATTATGCATAAACATACTTATGCACACATATGTATACATATATACATATATGTATATAGAGAGATACATATTCATGTACATATATATGTATGCATACAATTGTAATAACTGTTCTCCAGTTGAATTTATGGCCTGATCCTAAGAAGAGAATTTATATCCTATGGCTAGGGAGATCATAGACCTTAGGAAGGAAATTAACTATTGTTTTCTTAGCTCAGATAATATGGTACCAAACTGCCTTCAGAATACCTGCTTATACCCTCTACCAAATACTACCCTTAGCCTTAGAGAAGCTTCTCTGTGCAGTGAACACAGTGACTTCACAGACTCATGGCTACTCAAGATGTTGAGAATTAGTGTACTGAGTGGTCAGCCTTAAACAATGCTTTTATATAAGTCCTCCTCAGTCATGTGTGAGGAAATGAATAGAATTGAGGAGCTGAAGGACAGGGAGAGAGCCTGCAAAATATCCCATTCTGAGCATGACACAGTTCTTATAAGTGTGACCTCACTGCTGCCGTGGTGGTCTGTACTAGGCTTGTGCAAGAGTGGGCCAGTCAATAGTCAGGCATCGATCATGCTGGGGCACATAGGGCCTGAATGTCCCTCCTGAGTTATTGGACACTGTTATATTCTAGCAGTTATTGTAATTTGTTGTCAAATGTTACTGTCACTGCTGTCCCCACCAGGCTCCACTGGATAGTCACAATCACATGGTCATACTGACAGTCCTGGTTAAACTCAGTGGGTCACAAAGAGAAAGATGAACCATGACTGTGGGGAGGGACTTGCAGGAAGGAGAGAAGCCTGTAGCGGTAGAATACCAGAATGCACTGTTAAGGAGCAACCTTAATTAATTAAACAAACAAAACCCTCCATTAATCAAATGTTCACCAGCAGTAGATTACATGATTAAATTATGGACACATGAAATAGGGCATAAGATGACAGAAAATGAAGAGACCCCCATATTCACACATCTAAATGAGCAGATTCCAAAATTTTAGTATTCAGGGGTACCATAGAAAAGTATATGATAGTTCATTTATAAAAAGTTTTAAATGGAATAGAACTTGACATCAAGTCTTTATAAGAATGCAGTTTCAAAAGCTATAAAAGAAATCAGAAGGATAATCAATATGGAATTCATCTCAGTGGCTACCTTTGGTGCCTGGGACTGGGCTATTGCAGAAACATAGTTAGGGAATGTGCTTTTCTTGAACTGAGTGATAGGTCTTTGGGCATTAATCATTGTTATTACTAGTGTTACTATTATTATTATAACTTAAACATTCCATAGATTCTTTCATGTGAATGATCTATTTTATAATAAAAGTCTAATTGCACGAAGAAAAGTAAAAAAATGACTGTTTTGGTCTCTACAAGGGCCTCGCTTTAGAGCCATGCTCAAGTCATTGTGTAAAATGTCATAAGATTTTTCAGAAATGAAAGCTAAGAAAAGCTCACTTTTCCTGGGTAGTTTTCTTCTCCTTGTGGTTGAAATATCACTCCATGCATTTTTCTCCCTCATTGTCTGTCCCGCGCTACCTTCTCGCCAGCAAGAAATGACGCGGCACACAA
>NC_034606.1:26193175-26204294 GCF_900095145.1 Mus pahari
CGGGAAAGGCAGGGCACAAGGGAATGGAAATCTACCCAGCACATGCGCAGCTGCCTTGTTTGTTTGTTAGAGCACAGGACATCAGCGCTATCTTGTAATGGCGAATGTGAGGGCGGCTCCCCACAATTGTCTATAGCTAATGTAGATAAAATTCTAAGCCACACTCGACTTGAGCTGAAGTTTAGTTACCTACATCCTCTGAAATGAGGAAATTCTTACTGTGGACTCTATGTCTTCCAATGGTGCATCTTTAATTAAAACTGTCATTTTTCTTGATGTACTTAGGGAGGTAAAAGAGGAAATACATTCATATATTCACATATAGTCACATAAATATATAGTTACACATGTGTGAATATACATGCATATATATGAATATAATTATTATTCCTCACAGTGTTGAGGAAATTACATGACATACTATGCATAATAGAAATACATAGAGTATAAGGTACAGGTGACACTCCTCATGAGTATGTGACCTGAGAAGCTAATGATCAGCGTAAACCCAAGAGTAGGCTTAAGCTTAATGTTGTATTTTCTCCCCATTGGCATCTGGATAGCCTTGAGAGAATTACACTTTCTAAATATCAGATTGATACATGTTCCAATGAATTTTATATGCAAATTTGTGACAGTTTGTACTGAAAATTTCACACAAAGCCTGATACAAGGTAAACACTCAGTGATGTGGTAGATATAATGTGATTAGTATTATCACTACTGTCATCTTAAAGACACTGGGGAGGTGCTGGTGATTCTGTGCCAATGGTAAAGTTGGAATGCATCCATGATTTTACTCTGCGTTCTCATTGGTCCTTGGTAAATAGGTCTTCAACGGAAAATTTTACAGCTTTGGTTAAAATAACCTTTTTTCCTAATGTAGTAATTTTTATGCAAGCTATTCTGTGCACAGAGAGATTTTGAAACAGTTTTGCAGTATTTAGCAACTTGATGTGAAATTTTCCTGAAAGAGCTTTTGGGAAAGAAGCACAGAGCGGGGATAGAGGTGATACAAAAGTGAGGCGAGGGTCAGGCAATATAACTAGATGTCTCAATATCCCTGAGATACTTTGAAAACACCCCTACCATCAGATGAGTGCACAGTGGCACTGTATACATACATACATACATACATACATACATACATACATACATACATATGAATATAGGTAGCATACTCTTAAGTATCTGAAGCAAGAATTGGCGAATCCAGCATTTTTTAAAATGTTCTGTAAGGTCCTAAAGAGAGGATACAGAAGTACTGACACATCAGAGAGCAAGCACCAATGGCACAGAAGAAATAAGAGAAAGGAGCAGTTTTCACAAAGTGCAGGTTTACATGTGGGTGGGGATTGTCTGGGTTGTGTTGATACTGACTCCTAAAATAACTGTATTTGCAGCTGTCTCCGAGTTTTCATTGCTCTAATAAAACACCATAAACAAAAGCAACTTGGAGAGAAGAGGGTTTATTTCAGTTTACAACTCTCAGGTCGTAATCCATCACTGAGGGAAGTCAGGGCAGAAACCTGGAGGTAGGAGCTGATGCAGAGACCATGGAGGAGAGCTGCTTACTGGCATTCTTAGAGAACTCAGGACCACCTGCCCTAGTGAGCTGGGTCCTCTCACATCAATAATTAATCAAGAAAACACAACATAGACATGTCTATAGGGAGCTCTTATAAGTGTGTTTTCTCAATTGAGAGGCCCTCTACCCAGTGACTCTTGGTTGTGTCAAGTTGACATAAAACTACCCAGCACAAGAGATAGCTCTGAAACTGTGGAGTTCAAAGTTCCATGTGCAGAACTTAGGAAAGTAGTGGAAGTACAGGGCCTTATCATGAATTTTGCTGTTGCTCTAACTCCATTCACTCTCTCCATTTTTCTCATTGTTTCTTATGTCTTGCCACTCACTGGACATTGTTTATCAATGGTTCCAAGAGGCTATGGTCCATCAGACACTTTAGGAGATAGAGAAAGCCAAGACCTTTGGAAAGATGCTTATTAAATTTGAAATGTCACACATTGTAGATATTAAAGAATGCATTTGCAGAATCTTGTCATATGAATTCAATTTTGTTTAACTCCAGGTACTTGCCATATGTACTAACAGCAAGGATAACAAATTAGAGCATGAACTTTGGGAAAATATAATGGAATGATGCCTTTCTAGCTGACAGTTTTATAGTCTTGTTAGCGTCTCAGAATTATACTTAAGTTTTAACTAAAATTCTAGTTTGCCACTAAATCTTTCTGCGGACCATGACTACTTAAATGCTCAGGCAAAGACTCCCAGATTTGGAAATTTTCTCATGGCTGCTAATATGATGAAAATTCATTATGTAGGCTTTTGTATTTGTTCAGAACTATAAACCAGAGACCAAATTTAATCAGAACCTAATGGATTTCAACGGAGTAGTTATATAGGAGAAGTATGCGTTTAGAAGTTTGTAGGCCTGAACTGTAATGAGTTCCAAAGAGAGAGCCTAGAATTGTCCTATTTGGTCAGTGCTGAGGATTTAGGTCTCTTTGTACCAATCACCACCACTTAACTCATGCTCACCATCACGAATTTCCCATACCATTTATTTCCCCATCATAGTGGCTTTCTCCCACAATCTGATGGACTGACAGAACTGATGATTCCAAAGTGTCATCTGTCTAAAGCAATGGTTGTCAACCTTTGGGATACAATCTCTTTGGATGTCAAATGACCTTTAAATGGGTTTGCCTAAGACCATTGGAAAACATGGATATTTGCATTACAATTCATAACTAGCAAAATTACAGCAAAAAAAAAAAAGAGAGAGAGAATAATCTATTGTTGGGGAAATCAATCCAACATGAGGAACTGTGTTAGAGAGTTCAAGCATTAGGATGGTTGAAAACCATTGGTTAAAAGGATCTGCACTATGTAGATGCCTTAATTGAGCTAGTGTCCAGACATGGAATTCATTGATAACAGCTCAGGTCTTCCAGCTATGTTTCATTTAACTTTTCCACATCAGTAGCCACATGCTCTCATAGGCTCACGTCTTAAACTCTTCTTCCCAGCTGATAGTACTATCTGGGAATTTGATAGATCATCTAGGAAGGGGCACCTAATCAATAGAAGCAGATTGCTACGGCACACCTTTGAGTGTACTGTCTGTCTGGCCCTTGCTTTTCTTTCTTTCTTTCTTTCTTTCTTTCTTTCTTTCTTTCTTTCTTTCTTTCTCTCTTTCTTTCTCATTTTTTTCTCTGCAAGATGTGAACAAGATCCATTAAATGCTCACTCTAGCACCTGCGAACTTCTTTGCCCTATTTTCCTTGTCATGGTTGACTAAAACTATGTATCAAAATTAAACTTTTCTCCCTTAAGTTTTTCCTGTGTAGTGTTTTGTCCCAGAAACAAAAGCAGCTAATATTTAGGTGGTACCTTTGCTTTCTTATAGGTCTCTATTAACAAAGAACTCTAACCAAATAATTCAACTCTTAGACTCAGACTACTGTGTCTAAAACAAAATTCTTTTTCCAAGGGACACTGTTTTCCTTCTTTGAAATACCTCATCAACTCTAGATTCTGACAAGAAGCTCTGTATAGTCAGAAAATAAAATGGAAAAGGCTGAAAGTCAGGACTAGATTTAAATGCACCAAGAAGTAGAGAATAAAGACAATGGGAGTTATCCGTGAATATGAAATCATTTCTTTATCAGTGTTTTCAACATTTTTATTGGGTTGGTATCTTGATGAATAAAGTTAGTTTGTGATACAGCTGTCTGAAATACACAAACAAAATGACTGCTGGTTCTCAGAGAACAAGGGAAAAATAATTTCAAAATTCTCATATGAAAAATGATATGAGAAGTAAAGTTACAAACACATTGGTGATTATGGGGGATGAGGATGGTTCAAATGCAGAATTAGGAATTTTGTAGTGAGTCCCAGAGAGTACACGTCAATAAAGAACTTATGTGGTGCTGATGTAAGTAGCCCTTAGTCACATCACATTCAGAAGTCATAGAGACAGTGAAAGAGACAGAATTTAATAGAGGTTGGGAATCAGATAGAGTCTGCCAATTGCTTTGTCAATGGGAATCAAAGACCAACTATTCAAGTGTGATATAAAAATGTAATATGCTCTTTAAAATACAAGTCCTTAAACTGGATCAGAATTTCTGAAGTGAGGATGAGAAATAAACATATTATCCAATCACCTACAGAATTAGAATGTGTGGAAAAATTAAAAATCAGTTACATAAGGTAGAGAACATGATGGTGTGATTTTTCTCAGAACTATTAATATGCTGGAGGTTAATGGTCATTGATTCACTTTAATATGTGAGTTCTACCACTGATCAGGTATAATAATTTATAAAATAAATTCACAACATTGAATAAAAAATCCAGGCTGCCTCCCATTTAACATATACATTCAAAAACAGTGAAGTCAGCCCAGGACTAGACAGCTAAAAATCATTTTATATTCTAATGGTAATCTCAAATCCAATCATTGGAGAATTTCCCCAAGGACATAACAAGATAGTTCCCGTAGATTTTTAGATTCAAGAAAAGACTTGCCAAATTTCTGTAATGATAAAAGTTTGAAGTAACGGTGTGTTCTCAGAGTCTTTGCAAATAAATTTGTCACCATGGTTGTGCATTGACCTTACAAGGATATCCACAAGAGAAGATTGTAATCATTGGGGAAATTTTTCATCTTCAGAAACAAAACACAACATCCTCTTTTAAATTTATATACGAGAGAAAAAGACTGTTACAGCAAACATTTGCTGAGGGTATTACAAACAAATTGATAAGGAACACAACTGTGCTTCAACACAGTATTGTTTACTATGTCTATTAAAACCACAGGTGAAATTTGGAGCTCTTATTCTACTTGTTTTGTAAAGATTATTTTGTTCTCTATCAAAATCATAATGGTGCAACCAACTCCATCCGACTCTTCTGATCAAAGTAATTTCCATTTTAAAAATCCCATGCCAAGCTGATAAGGGAAGATAAAATATTGAATTTTAGAACATAAATAAGCTTTTTTTGAACCAACAAAGAAGCTTTTAGTAATAGCTTTCAATTAGATGCCAAATTTTCCTCACTGGGAATTCTGACTAGCATACTTCATGAAAATATATGTGGAAAGTTTATATTCTTTATAAATAAAATAGATGATAGATGTGTAGCATACACATACTGATTTTGTTTTCTAGGACACTTAAACATGGAATTTTAATTGGTTTATTTTCCAAGGTTTCATTTTTAGGAATGTATGCAGAAAAGTCTAAGTTCCAAGCTGTTCCTACTGGAACTTGAGAGGATAAGAAGAAACTTTGCTTTAAAGATAGAAAACAAAGAAGAAATACATGCATGGCTATAGGACCACAACTGGACTAGCTCTCTTTTAGAAATGGTCAAATAGCTTCCCGAATGCCAAAATCCCTAACCGTCCACTGTGCAGGTTAAATGAACATACATATCTTAATGAATGGAGACAAGAGATTGTCAAAAGTTCTTATAAAATTAACAATACAAAAAAACCTATTTGTTGTCTACCAGAACCTAATTGTAAAACCCTATTGCTGACAATGCCACACACTTTGGTCACAAGATACAGAGAAATAAATTTGGAACTTAATGAGATATCCTCTTACCTGGCTAACTTTTATTGTTCTAAAAGGTATGATGCAGGCTGTTGTGGGAGAAAATTCATACACAGTCTTTCCTAACTTTCAGTTCTGTAAGCTACAAAAATGATCTATTTGACAATCCATGTCCTTTACTGCAGAAATGGCTTATCAGTTTTGAGGATAGCCAATAGTTTTATTTGATTTGAGGCCTGCTCCACAAGTTGGAACTTATGCCTGGTTTTATAAGCTTAGTAGTGAACCCATGACTATATAAGCCCTGTGGGGAACCAATTACTATTGTTTTGATAGACAGTTACAATGTGAAACTGTCTTCTAAACACTCACACATATATTTATATATTAGTTCTTCATCAGAAAAAGTGTGTATTGCAGTAGGAAGCAACTAATGAAAAAACAAATGAAAAAGCACCAAAACCATATTTGTTAAAATTACTGAGAGTTAATGATGTTGGAGTGTTGACCTTAAACAGGGGCTCTCAATGTTACTGAGTCAGAAAGAAAGTACAACTTAGAAAGTGAGAAGATATGCTTGTAAAAAGCCTCATCATCACATGACATGAAACAATTTTAGCTGCTTTATTTGAACAAGATTGAGCCGCTCAACATTTCATCATGGAAGAGAGGGGGTTCCTTGAGTTTCCATCCCTTCATGATAGACTGTTGGCCAGCAAGAGATATTGTGGGGGTTTAATTATTTTTTTCAGTGGTGTTGCCACTGATACATTTCTCGTGTTGTAGTAAATATGCTCCTGCAAAGAGCCCTTAATACACACAGTGAGTCACACGCACAAGAAGCATTACAGTGGGATGGTCTTAGATGAGAGAAGGGTGGTGGAAATGACTAAAATTCATTATATATTATTATAAAAAACTGTCAAAAAATTAAAAATTCACAAGCCAAAAAACAGAAAGAAAAAAGAAGAGAAGAGAAGAGAAAAGAAAAGAAAAGAAAAGAAAAGAAAAGAAAAGAAAAGAAAAGAAAAGAAAAGAAAAGAAAAGAAAAGGTAGTTAAAAAAAAATCCCTGGCACTGCATGGGGTTTTTCCCACCTGAGGCCATTTATGTTCTTGGATGAAAGATAGGGGCTTTTCAGAGGGGAAACTAGGAAAGGGGATAACATTTGAAATGTAAATAAGGAAAATATCTAATAAAAAATAAAATTTAAAAAAGGCAAATAGCACACACAAGTGTACGCGCACGCACGCGCGCGCGCACACATACACACACACACACACACACACGGACACATAACTGTCTTTATAATTTTAAATATGCCTTAAGCAGCACAACAGTTGGACAACTCTACCTCCCGTGTTGTTAGAATCTACCTTCCTGTCTATAACTCAAGTTATTACTATGTTTTTTTTTTGTTTGTTTTTGGTTTATTTATTTATTTATTATATGTAAGTACACTGTAGCTGTCTTCAGACACCCCAGAAGAGGGAGTCAGGTCTTGTTAAGGATGGTTGTGAGCCACCATGTGGTTGCTGGGATTTGAACTTTGTACCTTTGGAAGAGCAGTCGGGTACTCTTACCTGCTGAGCCATCTCACCAGCCCCTATTACTATGTTTTATCTGGACTGCTTTTAACTTCAATTGGCCAAACTACATGACCACATTTTTATGGTTCCACTAACCCCTGGCAGCTCTCCTTTTTCCTCTCTTGGATGTTCTTCTTCTATGATGGCCTCCCTCTCTGTCCTTGACTTGTCAAGCTCAAGAAACCTAAACCTCACCTGTCTCCCCTCTCCAACTATTGGTTGTCAGCATCTTTATTCAGCAATCAGAATTAACTTGTGGGCAGGGTCCCAGCAGCTACATGCAGACTCCAAGTTTCTGGGGGCCCACATATAACATTACAGTAGACAATAAAATACAAAACTGTAACAGAAAAGGAAAGAAGAAAAGAAAAAGAGGCTGCATAATCTTGACTCTTGAGGTCCAATCAAGTTGAAAAACTAATATTAGCCATCACAGAATACAGAGTTAAGAAACAGAGTCATCTGATAGTATGCATTAGAAATGGACATTTGGAAGTTGAAATTAAAGATATATAACATAATTTATACAAACGGCCTTAAATGAAACATTTAGTTGTGAGGAGTGTATCCAGTAAATATTAGCAAAAACATAAAAGCTGTGGAAATATTGGGTATCAAATAATGGATAATACCCCATGTTCATGGATAGAGGGATCCATTAAGCTTCAGATTCAGTTCCTCCTAACCTGATTTAATGAATTATTAATCAAATTTGTATTGAGTTACTTTCTAGGTATTCAAAGAGTCCAAAAGTTTATATGGAAGAAAAAAAAGTCCACACAGTCAGCATAAAACTGAAGGAAAACAACTCTGAGCAACTGACTCCACTTACCTACAAAATATATCACAAAGCTAAAGCCAGAGTAATCAAAAAAGGTGCGGTTATGGTGAAAAATAGAAAAATAAATACAAAGAAGAGAATCGGAGGGTCCAGAAATGGATGTGGGTCAGTAGAGTTAATTGGTCTTTGACAAAAGGAGTAAGAACATTCAAAAGAGAAGCAACAAACTTCCAAGAATATTAGATACCAAGAAAGAAATCTAGATGCTGATGTTACATTTTCACAAACAATTGAACTCAAAGGAGGTGGTATACATACACATGTAAACATACAATTGAAGACAAAGAAAAAACCTTTAGAAAACAAGATAGAAATCTAGGTTGCTCTGAATTTATTGATAAGCTTTCATTGTAGCATTAAAACACAATCTATGATGAACTGAAATTTGAGAAACTGTAAGCATGCTGTTCTACTAAAAGGAACACTTATGGGAATAAAATGGAGCAATAGAGAAATGACTCAGAAGTTAAGAGTATGACTGCTTTTACAGAGGACTCAAGTTCTGTTCCCAGCACCCAAAGGCAGCTCACAACTGCCTATAATTCTAGTTTCAGTAAATTGTATGTGCTCAGCTGGCCTTCATGGGCACCTACGTTAACATGTATATTCACATATACAGACATAACCCAGATACATGTAATTAAAAAGGGAAAAATAAATTTCAAAAGGGTATGGAATGGCAAATCAGTCAATGGAAGAAAGTGTCAGTAAACACAATCTTTATACAAGACATATAAAATTACTACAAAAGAAGTCTTATAACTCAAGAGTAAGAAATGGGTCAAAAGTAGACAAAATACCTGAACAATCATTTCTCCAAAGATGATAAATAATACAAGATGTTTAACAAAATATAGAATAGATTATCTCACAAGGAAATTACAAGTTAAAGAAGAAGTTACTGCACACTGGTTGGAGTGACTGAAAACTGAAAAAATGTAACACTGATGAGAATAGGGGTCAAAGGGTTAACAGGAACTCTCATTTATTGGTGATGGAAATGCAGAATGCTAACAGCCACATTTCAAAGGGAAAAAAGACATATTTCTTTTTTAATTCTTCAAAAATTCCATGCATATATACAATGTATTTTGACTGTATAAATCTTTCTCTTTTTCCTGTTACTCTGAGGTCATCCTTAATATGATTCCCTTCATATACTATTCTCTTCTCAACCTCATATTATCCTTTTTAAAAAAATCAATACCCCCCCAATCCAGTTAGAGCTACCCGTATGTGCATGAGTGTAGGATCTTCCACTGTGGCACAGGAAACAGAATAGTGATGATTTCCCAAAGAAATGTGACTTTTCTTCACATAGCAGCTTTTAACTACCAATAACTCCTCAACTAGGGGTAGGGTCTTGTGAGACCTTCCCTTGCTCATGCTGGAATTTTTGGCTGGATTAATATTGTTCAGGTCTTGTGCAGGTAACTACAGATTCTATGAGCTCATATAAATAACTGTGAGATCTCGAGGACAGTATTCAACAACACTCTTTCCTATCCACTGGCTCTTAATAAAGTCAGATAGTCTTATAGTGTAATGTAGCAACCTTATTCCTAGACACTTACCTAGGTATATTGGAACTCATTTCCACATGAAAATCTGCAGTATATTATTTAATAGTAGCTTTACTTATATCTCCTGAACTGTAATACACCAAGATGGAATTCTAAAGGAGAATGAATCAACAAACTGTAATATATCCACAAATGCAATATTTTCTAAGCAATAAAAAGAAATGGGGTTTGAAGCCACTAAACCAGGTTAATAGACCTTTCCACATTTTTGTTGAAGAAGTCAGCCTGAAAACATTGTGCAGGGAGTTTCTGTCTACATAATATTCTGAGGAAGGAAAATTCAGAGAGATAGGTCAATGGTTGCTGGAGGTATGGAGAAAAGAAGATAAATGGTGTACAGAATTTTTAAGTCAATGAAATTGTTTTGCATGGTACCGAGGTAGTATATATGTGGCCTCATGCATTTGTTAAATCCATAAAATTGTGTAATACAGAGAATGTACCTTAATGGAAATTATGGCCTTTAGTTAATAATTAAATTCCAATATTAGTTCATTGAGCAAAGGAAATTAATAAGGGAGGGAGAGAAAGGATATGTGTGAACTGTTTGTACCCTCTGCTTTCTAAAGTACTCTTACATGGTAAAGCATATTATAAAAAATATCAGTACTCATAATATAAGAGAGCAGCAAATTATGGGCAATAAAGTTGACAAAACAAAATCTTCAACAATAAAAATTAAAAAGCTTTGATGAAATGAAAAACTGATCCCATCTCTCTTCTGAACCCTAGCGGAGGCATCTGAGCGCTCTGGAGGACTCTCCACACCACAGATCCTTGGGATCAAGGTGAGTGGAACACAATCAACTCCAGAGAATCCAGGAAGGGCTTGTGCCAGCAGGAACAGGGACAAAGAAACACTGCCCACTCAGAGGCAGGTTTCTAGTCTGGTCAGGGCCACCCCTGCCATCTCTCTTCTGGACCCCAGCAGAGACAACTGAGCACTTGGGAGGACTTTCCACACCACAGGTCCTCGAGATCACAGGTCCTCTGGATCACACAGGGAGAGCTCTGACCCCAGGACTCAGAAGGAGGCTCACAGCTCCAGACTTCTGGACACCTGCCTTGCAAGAGGAGAGCTTGCCTGCAGAGAGGGCTCTGACCAAGGGAACACAGGGGAGAGTTGGATTCCCAGGAGTGCTGACAGGGGCTAACAGAATCACAGGAGGGTCAAACTCCAGCCGGAGACAGCTTGAAAATTAACACCAGAGATTTCCAGATGGTGAAGGCAAATGTAAGAATCTTACTAACAGAAACCAAGAACACTGGGCACCATCTGAAACCAGTAAGTCCTGGATGCCCCAACACACCTGAAAAGCAAGATGTGGATTTAAAATCATATCTCATGATGGTGGTAGAAGATTCGAAGAAGGACATTAATAACTCACTCAAAGAAATGCAAGAGAACAATGCTAAACAAGTAGAAGCCTTTAAAGAGGAAGCACAAAAATCTTTCAAGGAATTACAGGAGAGCACTGCTAAACAGGAAGAAGTCCTTAAAGAACTACA
>NC_034606.1:26204305-26222371 GCF_900095145.1 Mus pahari
AAACAACAATGTGAACTAATCATACCCACAGAGCTGTGTCTCTAGCTGCATGTATAGCAGAAGATGGCCTAGTCAGCCATCGTTGGGAAGAGAGGCCCCTTGGTCTTGCAAACTTTATATGCCCCATACAGGGGAATGCCAGGGCCAAGAAGTGGGAGTGGGTGGGCAGGGGAGCAGGGTTCAGGGAGGGTATAGGGGTCATTCGGGGTAGCATTTGAAATGTAAATGAAGAAAATATCTAATAAAATAATTAAAAAAAGAAATGAAAAACTAAGGGATATAAAATATTCATGCAATTGACACAAGATACAGTGCACATGGAAATATAAATGTTAGAGACATGAAATATCTTGGAAAACATAAAAGACAATTAATCCAGAACACACAGGACAGACAAATATTGCAAAGGCATCATAAAACACCATCCATGGAAATAAATAATCATAAATGAAATTTATTAAAATTAAAATTTTCTATTTGGTAAAAAGCAATATTATAGAAAAAGTAAGAAATTCAAACACCTGAGATAAATATGCACTGAACATAAGGACAGGGAAATTTTTGTCAAAAAAATATAAATATAATCTGGCAAATTAGTATTAAAAAGGTAAAAACAAAACAATATAAAAGTAGACAAAAACCTCTTAAAAAGATATATCAGGGAAGTGTATAGACACATGTTATTAATATAAAAACTATGGTAAATTTTGTAGATGTACAACATTCACAAAGAAAAACTTCATGACTTCTGAATACATTTTAAAACCTAAAAGACAGAAGATGAGACAATGTTGCCCACTTTCTTTGTAGCTATTCAATATAGTACTAGAAGTTTTATCTATAGCAATAAGACAACTAAAGTAGATCAAGTGGATTCAAAATGGAAAGAAGTCAAAGTATTGCTATTTGCAGATGATGTGATAATGATCTCAAAATTTCTACCAGAGAACTCCTACAGCTGATAAAGACCTTCAGTAAATTGACTGGTTCCAGAATTAATATAAAAAAAAATCAGTAGCCCTCCTTAATATAAGTAATAAATGAGCTGGGAAAAGTTAGGAAAACAACATTCTTCACAACAGCCAAAACTATTATAAAATATTTTGGTGTAACTCTAACCAAGCAAGTGATGGTGTTGTGTGACAAGATCTTTGAGTCTTTGAAGAAGAAAAAAAAGTGAGGAAGATATCAGAAGATGGAAAGCTCTACAATATTCATTAATTGATAGGATTAACATAGGAAAACTGGCCATCTTACCAAAAGCAACATTGTAAGAGCAATATTCAACTTCATATGGAAACCCCAAATCCTAAGATAGTTAAAGTAATCCTGTACAATAAAAGAACTTCTGGAGGTATCACTATCCTTAACCTTAAGCTGTACTGCAAATAAGTAATAGTAATAGAAACTGCATGGTATTGGCATAGAATACCATGCATTCAGGTTAATCAATGAAATCAAATCAAAGACCCAGAAGTAAGCCCCCTCACATATGGACACTTGATTTTTGACAAAGAAGACAAAAATCATACAATGGAAAAGAGAGAACATTTTCAACCCATGGTGCTGATCTAACTGGATGTTTGCATGTAGAAGAATGCAAATAGAACCATATTTTTCACCCTGTACAAAACTCAAGTCCAAGTGGATCAAACACCTCAACATAAAACTGGATACACTAAATATGATAGAAGAAAAAGTAGGAAATAGCCTTGAATATATTGGTATAGGAGACAACTTCCTGAACAGAACACCAACAGGCTAGATACTATGATCAACCATTAGTAAATGGGACTTCATGAAACTGAAAAGCGTTTGCAAGGACACCAATAGGACAAAACTGCAACTTACAGATTGGGAAAGGACCTTCACCAATATTACATCCAACAGAGGACTAACATCCAGATATAGGAAGAACTCGAGACACCAACAAACCAAATAACTCAATTTAAAATGTGGTATAGAGATAAATAAAATTCTCAACAGAGGAATCTTAGATTGCTGAAAAGCACTTAAATGTTCAATATCCTTAGTCATCATGGAAACACAAATCAAAAGGACTCTGACGCCCATCAGAAATGGCTAAGATCCAAAACTCAAGCTGGTGAAGATGTGGAACAAGAGGAACACTCGTCCATTGCTTGTGGCAGTGCAAACTTGAATAACCACTAAGGAAACCAATTTGGTGGCTTCTCAGGAAATTGGGAATAGTTCTACTATAAGACCTAGCTATACCACTCCTAGGCATATCCAAAAGACGCTCCACCATATCACAAGGACACTTGCTCAGGTATGTTGGTAGTAGCTTTATTCCTAATAGCCTGAAATTGAAAACAACCTAAATGTCTCTCAAGTGAAGAAATGATAAAGAAAATGCCGTACATTTACACAATGAAATTTTACTCAACTATTAAAAACATCTTGAAATTTGTAGGCAAATAAGTGGCATTAGAAAATAAAATACTGAGGAAAGTAACTCAGACTCAGAAAAACACCCTTAAGTGGATATTAGCTATAAAGCACAGGATAATCATGCTACAGTCCACTGACTCCAAAAAGCTAAGTCACAAAGAAGGCCCAAGGGGAGATGCGTGAATCTCACTGAGAAGGGGAAATAAAATAGACATGGTGGGGGTGGATGGGTAGAGAGTGCTGGGTGGAAGGGGGTAGGCAGGGAGCAGGAGAGATGGAGTGGGGAAAACTGGAAGAGAGAATTAACATTTGTGTGGAGGAGTCTTCTCTGGGACTAACCAGAAGCCTAGGACAATGGAAACTCCCAGGAATCTATGAGGGTGTCCCTAGCTAAGACTCCTAGCTATCGGGGATATGGAACCTGAAACAGCTAACTCCTGTAACTAGGCAGGACCTCCAATACAAAGATAGGGACACCAACCCAGCCACAAAAGATTTAACCTATAATTTGTCCTGCTTACAAGATGTGCAGAGTTATAAAGCAAGAACAGAAGCTGAAGGAACAGCCGATCGATGACTATCCAGCATGAGACCTATGCCATGACACTATTAACAATATTCTGCTACACTTGCTAACAGGAACCTTGCTGGCAGCATCAACGTCATCTGACAGGCTTCAACTAGCAGCTGATGGAAAGAGATTCAGAAACCCACAGCCCAACGTTAGTTGGAGCTCAGGGAATCTTGTAGGCAGGCACAGGAAAGGCCGAAGGGGCTGGAGAGGTCAAGGGCACCACAAGAAACCCTTACAGTAGCAACTAACCGGGTCCCATGGGGACTCACCGAGACTAAATCACTAACCAAAGCATATATGGGATGGACCTGGACTCTCTGCTGCTCATATGTAACAATTATGCTACTTGATCTTCATGTAGGACTCCCAACAACTAGATCAAGGATTGTTTCTGACTCTGTTGCCTGCCTTTAGATCCCTTTCCCTTAACTGGCTGCCTTGTCTTCTCTCAATAAAAGAAGATGCTCCTAGTCCTACCCCAACTTGATATTTCAGGGTGAGATGATTTCTACGGAAAGTCTTCTCTTCTTTGAGAAGAAAGACAAGGGGGACTGAGAAAGTAGACTGGGGGGGGGGAGTGACTTAGAGGATAGAAGGGAAATAATTAATTAATTAAAATGTACAGTGTTAACATCAGCAGGGATTTTGAGATTATATTATGGTAATGACTCTTTAGATGGAAATACTAATGCTATATTACTCTGGAATCTAGAAGCTTCTTCAGAAGTTAAACATTTATCAGTTTTATGACCTATTGATCACGTTCACAGGAATTTACCTGAGAAAGATGTAATAATATTTCCTTCAAAACTTAAGAAAAAAAAAAACCTCCTTGCACAGGAGTGTTACAGCAAATTTATTCATAAACATCTAACTCTAACAAATCAATTGTCTATCAAAGGGAGGATGCGAAGATAAATTGAGCTAAACTCACAGAATAGAATTGTAATCAGAAGCAAGAAGAAACAAATTGTTGATCAACAACTCAGGGACAGTGACAGAGAGTTTGAACAGTCACAACAGAGGCTTCCTCTCTCCCTGCAGGAGCAAGGGATTGACTAGGAAGAATAATGATGGTATGTTTCGGCAGAATGAGAATGTGCTACATCTGTAGTCAGTTACCCATTGGTCATACGCACCATTATCAATGTGCATTCCAGAATACATGTAAAAACCTATGTACTTAACTATCTACAGAATTTCACTCATTTTGAGGTATATGAGGAGGGACTCATAACAATTTCGTATGAAATAAAATTATCATGGAAATCAAACGTGTATGACAAGGAGCGAGGCTCTTTGATAGTACTTCGTGGAAAACATTGCATTAAAGAAGTTTGTAAAGTTGCACCCCGTACCTTGGGTGGTGATGCTTGGCCTAACATCTGATGGCCTAGACCAGGGATGTCCACATGGCCTTTGATGATAATAGTCGGCTACTGCTGCAGGGTCACAGACCCAGACGTGACTTTTGGTGGTAGCATGGGCAAGATTTCACCATGATCTCAGGTGGCGTTATCAGTTACCCACATTAGGCTGAGGCTGCTCCTCACTAATATCAAGTCTCATGTTCTGTCTTTTTATCATGCACACAGCATTCTGTTTCTTTCTTGTTTCCATCTCTCCCCTACTTACTTGTTCATCTTAATGTCACCTAGGGCCTCTCAGCATAGGGTCATCTCAGAAGTTCTGTGCCAATTCTGCCCATGTGGCCCTGGGCAGATGTTGTCCCCGGCTTGCCCTGCCAACCTGTAGTGCCTAACATTGATCTGGGGTCCTTTATTTTTCATTTTTTATGGAGATTCAAGCAGACATCTTTCGAGCTGCCCCGTGCACACTGGAAATAGCTACACAGTGAGGGATGCTCACGAAGATGTCATCTCTGTCTCTTAATTCAGGGTCTTTGCCCTCTAATTCCCAGTTTTACATTCAAAACACAAGATTTCCGGTCCATCTGGAGCAATCTTGTTAACATATATTTGTTTTGGCAAATAATGAGTTTTCTGTTCCACTGTTAATCATCAGAAGAGTAGCCTTTCCCTGGTTATGTTCAATGTCTAATCATCTCGTTGTGCTGACAGTTTATCTACACATTGGCCACTGCTTGCTCTAATTATAGGTTAAACAAGAACAATCTGAAACCAACTCCAAGGAATATTAATTTCAGTTGTATGTGCCTATAAGTTTACTTTGAGTTTTATATTCCTTTATCTAGCCATGAGTTATGGTATTGATAAATGCACTGCAATTTAATACTTTATCCCTGTAATATTCTTGAAAACCCCAGATTATTATCTTTTCCTCATGGTTGCATTTATCTTTGTGGGTCATAAATATGGGCAGGAAACAATCAGATGAGTCTGTTTTTAAATTCCCCCTCTCCTGCTTCTAAAATTTCCTTCATTGAATAATCTCTATTAGCTTTTAAATATAACTACTTGTTTTTTTCTTTAAAGAAAATGTACATGGGATTCAATAAACCTGTCATCCATGAAACTTTTTTTTTTTTAAAAAAAACCAGGACAATGAGCAATCACACAGAGACAATAAAAATGTAGATAACAATGATGCCTGATATCTAAGGACTTTACAAAGAACTTTATTTTTGTTACTTTAGAACATTAGAATGTAATGTGATTATGATGTCAAAGGTATTGTCTATAAGGGTTTCACATATTCGTTCAGGTATTTCTAAATTATTTTTGTTAGTCTTAGTATTGAGTATTTAGTGATGGAGAAACGTGTGGTTCACTTGGCAAAGGTCAAACATTCGGCTTCAGCAAGGAAGGGTGCATCTAACATGATTTCAGTTTGCATGTCTACTTTCAACCTGAAACTCTAAAATATTTTGGTTGGGAGTCTAACATTTAGTGGCAGAGCCATCTGCTCCACCTTAAAATTTTAAAGTATAAGGGATCATAGTGGTTAAATGATTCATTGCTTTGCAGTTTTCTACAAATGCATTATCTGCACTGTTCCATGTTAGGATACTGTTTTCTTTTTGTTCATGAAAAGTAGAAAGAATTGTTTGTTCATCACACACATGATGACCAAAAGACATATTGATTTAAATCATTTATTTATTGCCCATATTATTTGACCCAAACCTTCAATCTCTGTTTTTGGCTTTCTATGTGTTTCCAGATTAGGACTCTATATCTCCATTCAGGAAACTTCAGGCATACTTAAGTCAGCTTCTCATCCTTTTCCCAGATCTTGGTGGAAGTATAAAATAAAAACTCTTTTAGAAAAAAAAAAGTACATTACATCATAAATTTGAAAACCACCCTAATCTAGAATCTAGAAACTTCAATTTTAGGAATAGAGCAAAGAGTAATTCCTCCAGTTTAATAAATCAGAAATCTTTTGTATGATTATCAGTAATCATTTTCAGAAATGTTTGTAATAAAAATATTATATCACATAGACAACAGAATAATCTCAGCTACATGAAGCAAAATAGATGAATTTTAAAACAGAAAAATAATAACCTCATGATACTACATTCAAAATGAGTCTTCTTTAATACATAGGTAACAAAATCAATGCAGAAACTGTTTCATATTTAGTACAAATTCGTCATGGGGAAAAGTTAAGAGAAAATTCCACATAATTATTACCTCTTCTGAGGGGCCAAGATGGAAGTGAGGGATCTAAGCTGCCCATAAAATAAGCAAGGTCTAAGGAAGGCAAGAGGAGAGGTGGTAAGAGAATGTAGGTCCCCCCCCCCCGGGAATAAAATAGTCATAAAGGGGAGAGAGAGGTAGGGAACTGGAAGTGAGAGGGGATCCCGGAGAGGTAAGAAGGGGTAGGATCAAGTGTGGGGAGGGACAGAAGACATGGGCAGATAGCCATGAGAATGAGTGGAAATCTTCAGCTGACAGGAGTGGAGAGGTGGCAGGCATCTCCAGGACTAGACAGAGACGTGGGATAAGGGAGGAAACCCAGGAATCAATGGGGATAATCTTAGCGACTCACAGCATTGGGGATATGGAACCTGAAGAGGCCATCTCCTATAGCCAGGCAGGAAACCCAGTGGAGAGATAGGGACACCAACCCACTCAACAAATTTTTTGACCCAAAATTTGTCCTGTCTACAAGAAATTCAGAGACAGGGGATGGAACAGAAACTAACAGAATGGCCAACCAATAACTGACCCAACTTGACATCCATCCTATGATAAATAAGCACCAGTCCCTGACACTACTAATGATACACTGCTATGCTTGCAGAAGGCAGTTTAGCATGGTTTTTCTCTAAGAGGCTCCACCCAGAAGCTGACCCAGACAAATGCAGACACCCATAGCCAAACAGTGGATAGAGACTCTTAGAGAAGAAATGGAGTAAGGATTGAGGGCACTGAAGGGGATAGGAACTCCACAGAAAGACCAGCAGAGTCAACTAACTTGGACCCTTGAGGTTCTCAGAGACGGACCCAACAACCAAAGAGCATACACAGACTGGACGCAGGCCTCCCACACATATGTGAAGCTAGGTCTTTGTGGATCCCAAACAACTGGAGTAGGGTCTATCCCAAAAGCTGTCGCCTGTCTGTGGGATATGTTCTTCTAGCTGTGCTGCCTTATCTGGCCTCAATGGGAGAGGATGTGCCTAGTCATGCAGAGTCTTGATGTGCCAGGGTGGAGGGATATCTGGAGGACTCCACCCTCTCAGAGGAGAAGGGGGGAGGTAAGGGTTATGAGAGGGGGTGATTTGAAAGTGTGCAGCAATCAGGATGTAAAATGAATACAAATAAATAGATAAATAAATAACACACACACACACACACACACACACACACACACACACAGAGAGAGAGAGAGAGAGAGAGAGAGAGAGAGAGAGAGAGAGAGAGAGTTGCCCGTAAGTAAGTAGATATTTATCAGCATAGGTAATTAACTTACTAGAGTCATAGGTGCTATTCTATCAGTATTTTCATAGCTTAAATAAATACATGTTCACGTTATGCCTAGTGTACTCAAGTTCATCCTTGCCCACTACTGGGTAGGTTATGACCTAAGGTTGGGAAAAAAATGTTCCTCTAGAATTTACCAGACTTTCTGGTAGTGTTACAGATTATATAAGCACAAGAATGTTGTATCTAATATATTTAAGAAATTACAAATTAGGCCAGAGATGTAGCTCAATTGGCTGAGTGTCTAGCCAACATGAACCATGGGTTAAATCCCCAGCACCATATGTCTACAATTCCAGTATCTCAGAGGTGTAGGAGGGTAGGTCAGAAGTTTAAGTTCATCTTTGGCTGCATAGTGAATTTCAGGCCAGCCTGGGGACATGATACTTTATCATAAAGAAGAAAGAGCCAGGGGTGGGGGTAAAAAAAAAAAAAAGAAAAAAGAAAAAAGAAAAAAAGAATACAGCAAATTACAGAATATTTGTGATCCCTTTTTTGTAAATATTTTTGTATGTGAATACATAATGTGGCCATCCAAACGGAAAACCCTTTCCACAGTTTTATGACCGTCTTAGTTTAGGCTTCTATTGCTGTGAAGAGACACTATGACGCTGCAACTCTTATAATGGAAAGCATTGATTTGGGGCTGGCTTATAGTTCAGAAGTTTATCCCACTATCAATATGTTCAGAATCAGCACATGAAAAGACATGGTACTGAAGAATGAGCTATAGGTTTCTACATCTGGATTGGCAGGCAGCGGAAAGAGAGAGACTCTGGACCTGGGTTGAGCATTTGAAACCTCAAATCCCAGACACCAGTGACACACTTCTTCCAACAAGGCCACACCCACTCTGACAAGGCCACACCTCTTAATAGTTTCATTTATATGATCCTATGGCATCCCTTTTTATTTAAATCAGCACAATGACCTTCACTCATCATTAAACAGTTGGAGCTAGTACATTCTGGAATATGTTCACTTAATGCGTCTGATAACAGGCCTCTTTCATTCTTTGCATTATTATATATGCTGAGTGGGTTATATTTAAGAATGTTCATATATACATATATGTAAGCAATAACAATGACAAAAGACACCATGAATTTGAAAGAGAGCAAGGAGGGGTATGTGGGAGGGCTTGGAAAGGGAGAAATATAATTTTATTACAATTCCCCCCCCCAAAAAAAATTCTGCATGTGATTTTCTTTTTTTTTTAATTACATATTATTTGCATTTCTGTTATCCCCGTTCCTAGTTTCCTCTCCAAAAATCCCCTATCTCCTACCCCCTACCCCTGCTTCCCAACCCATCCACTCCTGCTTCTTGGCCCTGGAATTACTCTATTCTGGGGCATAGAACCTTTACAGGACCAAGAGCCTCTCCTCCCATTGATGACCAACTAGGCCATCCTCTACTACATATGCAGCTAGAGACACAAGTCCCACCATGTGTTTTCTTTGGTTGGTGGTTTAGTCCCAGGGAGCTCTGGGGATAGTGGTTCGTTCATATTGTTGTTCCTCCTATGGGGCTGCAAACCCCTTCAGCTCCTTGGGTACTTTCTCTAGCTCCTTCATTGGGGACCCTGTGCTCTGTCCAATGGATGGCCGTGAGCATCCACTTCTGTGTTTGTCAGTCACTGGCAGAGCCTCTCAGAGGATAGCTATAGCTATATCAGGCTCCTGTCAGCAAGCTCTTGTTGGCATCTGCAATAGTGTCTGGGTTTGGTGGTTGTTTATGGGATGGATCCTCAGGTGGGGCAGTCTCTGGATGGTCATTCCTTCAGTATATGTTCCAATATTTGTCTCTGTAACTCCTTCCATGGTTATTTTGTTCCCCCCTTCTAAGAAGGATCGAAGTATCCACACTTTGGTTTTCCTTCTTCTTGAGTTTCATGTAATTTGCAAATGTGATTTCCTTAAACATAACTGCTTAAGACATATGAAGCACTTCTCTATATGTCTATGTACCCTGTACCCTCCAAATACCCTGTGCTCCTCATAATGTGTCCTTATTAAATGTTATTTCCCTATACCAGTAAATAACAAAAAGAAAGTTAAGGTTGCAGATATTTCATTTAGTTGGATATTTGTCTCCTGAATTTATAGTTTTTGTAAAGTAATGGTTACCAGTTTTCTGTGTTTTAGTCGAAATCTGTAAGGAGTATTTGATTTTAGGGAAATAGACTTTTGTCCAAGGATTGTTGTTGTATAATTTATACAAGGCAATAAATACACTCTAAGTTTCAAAAACGTGACTTAAAAATGACTTACAGATGCATTTTAGAGAGATTCATCAATAAACTTGGGTCTGACAAATACTTCAGAATCCTAACAGATTAAGCCATTACTAATGATTAAACACCTTCACTGGTATTATGTTTGGAGTCCATGGGTTTAGGCAGCTACTGTGTCATGAACAGTAGATATCTTAGAGCTTTATCTACAGTGAGAAACTTATACGAGGATGAAAAGGGACCAAGGACAGCTGTTTGCTCCCTTGCCCAGCTTTCCCTTAGAGTTTTCATTTGGATTCTCAGTACTGTCAATTTAGGGCCAACCCTCCAAATTTCATAAATAAGCCTTTAAGAATGACACATATCTTATTAACTCTGTGTGTCTTAGTTTCTACTCTGTTTCTATGAATAGAGATATGATTGAAAACAGCTATTACAAAAAAAAAAAAAAAAAAGGTGTTTAACCGGGGGCTTACTTGTGGCTCTTATTTAAAACCTATCAGAATTACACCTGACTTCTAAAAGCTAGACGGGACTGGATGATATCTTGCAACCTCAGAGAAGCCAGAGATGCCAACCCGGGTTACTATATCCAGCAAAACTCAAACACGAAAGATGGAGAAAACAAGATATCTCAAGACAAATCTAAATTCCAAGAATGTCTATCCACGAATCCAACCCTTCAGAAAATTGCTAGGCAGAAAACTGCAATATTTATATTTTCATTGAATATCCAGCCAACAGTCAGCAATCTAAAGGGGAGGCCCTTGCAGATTAGTAGAAGAAAGATGCTTGAATTTTAGCCAAAATTCCACATTTACTTACAATGCAAACAAATGCAAGCCATCCATTATGTTAGTGAGAATATAGAACTGAAGCTATATTGTAAGGGTCCATGATTCACCAAAGAATGATACCCCAGACTCAATAGTAAGTAAACACAAAGAGTGTTTTATTTGGCAGAAGTCCAGCATGCTGGGATCTCCCATGACCAAGATAGGAAGACAGGCAAGTGAGGTCACAGGTTAATTTTAAAGCACGTTGCAATTCCGGGGTAGATAAGCTCTATCTTGCAATATCTCTAGGCATTCTGCAGCCATTATCTGGGCATGAAGGCTGGAACCTGGGTTTTTTTTCTATTAGTAATTGACTTTCATGGGCTTTCCTGGACTTGCAAAGTTCTTAGGCCTAGTCTCCTTAACTGCCAATTTGAACTCTGTCATGAAATCAGCTTACCCTTCTCAATATATTAAGTTTAGCTAGTGTTTTAAGTATCTACCTTCTGGCAACGAACCACCCCCAAACTAGTAATTTATTGATTTCATTACATGTTCTGTTTGGAGCTTATCTCTTTCATTGTGAACAGTCTAGGACTACATCCAGGAGCTGCCTTAACAAAAAACATGGAATACTAGAAAATTTATTGGAAATGGTGACACAAAAGGAGTCTGTCTTATTTATAATCCTGGGACCATTGCATTGGGGCTAGCTAGAGAACCAAACAAGATGGTCACATACACGCTGTGAGTTACCTTCGCTCAGAGAGGTAGCTCACGTGAGTATGGAGGCAAGTTCACAATCTTCAGCCTAGGATGTCAAGCTGTAAAACCAGGGATGAGCTAATATCACAGTGTAAGCTCCAAATGCATATGCTCTAGAATTTATTTCTTGGCTCACGGAAGTCAACCTTTTACTCTATTCCAGCTTTGACTAATTGGATGAGGCTTATCCTCATTGTGGAGCACAGTCAGCTTTGCTCACAGCCTGCTGATTTAAATGCTGCTCTCAATCTAAAACACCCAGAATAATTTCTAACCAAGTTCCTGAGTGCCACTGCCTACTCAAAGAGAACGTGAAGTCTCTGTCATGTGACAGTTGTCATACCCTAGCTCTGGGGCCTGGCACTAGACAAGTTTTTTGGAGCCATTGCTTTCTTTAAGAATGTTGTGCATAACCCTGTAGGTCAAATAACAATATGAACTAACCAGTACCCCTTGAGCTCGTGTCTCTAGCTGCATATGTAGCAGAAGATGGCCTAATCAGCCATCATTGGGAAGAGAGGCCCCTTGGTCTTGCAAACTTTATATGACCCAGCACAGGGGAAGGTCAGGGCCAAGAAGTGGGAGTGGGTGGGTAGGAGAGCAGGGGCGGGGGGGGAGGGTATAGGGAACTTACTTTTGGGATAGCATTTGAAATGTAAATAAAGAAAATATCTAATAAAAAAATAAAAAAAAAAGAATGTTGTTCATAAATGTGGTATTCTTACAGCTATGTGGATACTTAGATGGGATAAAATATGTAAGACATCCAGTAAAAAGGATGCACACCTCTACCAATTCCTTAGTGATGCAGGGCTTTCAGAAACATGAAAGTGATGCTGAGCTGTACAGATTCTATTCAAGGTGAGACTCAGCATGGCGAGGGATTCCTCCTCTTGCTTCAGGAGGTTCTTTTCTGATGGAGAAAACTCTCTCCAGGAACCCCAAGTGCACAGATTGTATTACAATGCAATCTCACTTTGATCTCACTGCAGAAAATATGCTCAATAGCACAACTGCAAAATCACTTGTTCCTCTTTGAATGCATCTAAAACGAAAAGGGAAAAAACGCCACTTAACGCATTCATATTGCTTTCCACTCTAAGACATGTGTGACCACAAATCTCTGGCCAGCTGCCTGCTGCTCTGAGTGTCTTGTCTCTTAGTCACGTTTTTTTCACTTGCTGACACTGTTCTTCCACTAAGAATACCTCATGTAGTCTACCTTCCATTTCTAGTCGGGCCCACAGCAGCTCCTCTTATATCTCAGTGCAATCCTCTAGGCACAAGCTGAGGCCACTAGTTGGTAGAATTGAAAACATAAGAGTTTAATGTTTTATCCCATTTAAAAAAAAATGAAAATCCACAAAAACTCTGGTAAGATGAAGGGACCCACAGAAATTTAACTTGACACCATGAGTGGTGTGTGTGTGTGTGTGTGTGTGTGTGTGAGTAAATATGTGTATTGTGTGAGCATGTGTGTATGTGTGCATGTATATGTGTATCTATGAACCTGTGGATGTGTGCATGTGTGTATGCAAGCATGAGAACATGTGCATGTATGTATGTGTATATATGTGCATTGTGTATTGTGGGAATATGAGTGCATATATATGTGTGCGTGCATGTGTACATGTTTGTACATAAGTATGCATGTGGTGTATGTATATTTATATATGTGTGTGAGAGTATGGTGTGTTAATGTGTATATGTGTGTATATTTGTGTGTATGTGTATATGTGATGTGTATGTGTGTGTGCACACGTATGGGGGTGCATGTCTGTACATGTATGTATGCATATGTGCATGAGTTTTCATGTTTGTGGTGTGCATGTGTGTGTCCATTTGTGTTTGTGTGTGTATATATATATATATATATATATATATATATATATTGCATGCATTGTGTGTCCATGTGTGTGTGTGCATGTGTACACATATATGTGTATGTGTACATGTATATGTAAGTATACGGGTTTTGTTGTGTGTATGAGAGAGTGTGAATGTATATGTGTGTATTGAGTGTGTATGCGTACGTGTGTGTATGAGTGAGTGTGTACAGGTGTGTGTATGTGTGTGTGTGTATTGGGGTGGGGAAGGTAAAAGAATGAAACTCGTGTATATAGAAAGGAAGGAAAACAGAACACAAAACAAAAAATTTTATCATTTAAAAATCTCAATTAAAATTGAGTCCTCTGTGAGTCTAGAGAACTAAGAGCTTCCATCTTTGTGGGAAATTGTGGGCGTCAGCACTGCCACACAGAAGACATAAAATTTACATTTTCTTTAAATATAAGAGAGGCAGGCTTAGAGATGCTGCAAAAAACTTCATTATTGGGAGAACACATTTTTTACTGAATAGGATTTCTGCTGGATTTATAGGCTGCATGGAGACAAACCATTCACTCACTGAGCCTAACAAAATGTCACAGGGTAGGTTACAGTCTCAGTCTCACCCTGAGCCCTTAGCCTCATGTACTCTGGATTCCCGATAGCTACAGATAGAGAGTGTCTTCCAAGACAACCTCCATGAGCAACAAGAAATGTGTAATGAAAACAAATTAGCATAAGCCTTTAAATATTGCATAAGTAATGCCAGTTGGTTCTGAACCACTCTCCCAAGGGGGAGACACTCAGGAATGCCATTAACATTAGTCACATTTTTTTTTTCTCCTTGATGGGTACCTGACAGAAGCAATAGCGGAAGGTCTTCTGCTTTACCTTTTCAGACATTTCTGAGTCACAATGGTAGACCTACCTGTATCAGCAGGGAGTGCGATTTGTTCACATGGAGACAGACAGGAAGCACAGAGAGAGCAAGTGGAAGCTGTGGAAAGTATGACATTAAAGACTCCTGCCTCTGCTAAGCTCCACAATCTTCAAAACAGGGCCTCAGGGTGGGAACCAAGCCTTCGATATGAGCCTGCCTGTAGGGAACACGTTTGTTTCAAATTATGATGGTTGGCATCTTCTGCTTTCAGAGAGGGGAAAAATGCCATGCCCAAGTCAAAATGCACTAGACTCAGAAGGTAAAAGCCCTCTGCGTTTGTTGCTCTTATTGTAATTTAGTAATAGTTGCCAATGGAAGCAAGTATTGCAAGACCTAGCTCTGCATGAAGAAAGGCAAACCATGCCTTCCCTCATATTTTATTGTGTGCATGCCTTTCACAGCTTCACAGCACAACAGGTTTTACACGGTGCTTGATGGCTCTATAATCACTACGGGAACACCTCTCATAATACACACTCACCTTTGCTTTAGTTCTTGATAATACACAATGCTCGAGAATGAGGAATAACAAAAGCCATTGTACAAAGCAAGGAAGAATGTAAAAGATGTAACTGCAGTGGTGTGGTAGTTTGATTTCTATGGCTGTTATAAAGGCCATGACCAAAAGCAACTTGGACAAGAAAGTGTTTGTTACCTTCGAAGCCGAAATAAAAGGAAGGGAACTAGGATAGGAAATCAGGGAACCTAGAGGCAGGCACTGCAGCAGAGGCAAGGGAGGAACACTATTTACTGGCTTCCTCTTCCTGACTTTCTCAGTTTACTTTCTTATAATAACCCAGGACCTCATCTCCCCAAGGATGGAGCCATTCACAGGGGGCGTATGCCCTCTCTCATCAATTATTAACCAACGAAGTGTTCCCATGGACTTGCCTTCAGACCAGTTTTATGGAAGCAATTTTTTCAACTGAAGTTCTCTGTTCCAAGATGCCCCTAATTTATGTCAAGTTGACAAAAACCTGACTGTCATCATTGAAGAAATAAAATAGAATTGAATATGCATAGTCTTATGGCCTACCAGTTTTACTTCTAAGTGCTTTCTCAGAAAAAATAACACCTGTGTATGTATGCAGTGGTGTTTATAGGAGGATTCACTATCAGTAGTGGTTTAAAGTTGTACCTAAAATTATAATAAACCTATGATCATTCACTTACTAATTTATTTTTTTGGATACCTATGTATGTGTGTGCATTCATGTTCCTGTCTATATGTATACATATATGCTAAGTCAGACAGTACTCTAGGCACTAGAAAGCCACCGGTGAGCCAAATTTTAAATTTTGATCTTAATTTGTGTTTTGATATGAGCAAGAATTTTAGAAAGAATTAAAAAAAATATGTTGTTTTAGAAACCAAAACTTCTGGGAAGCAATATCCAGAAGCATCAAATTTGAAGGCATTAAAGTCAGAGAAAGGCAGCATCAGAGAAAGACAGCATCTGTATCTTTCACTGAGTCTGGACGTCCTCTTGTACTAGAGATCAGCACTTAGGCAGATGGTTGCTGGAGATGCACAGCCAGAGTAAGTTCAAAACGACAACTAGCACACACGTTGAGGTGAACATGGAAGATTGCTAAATGTTAGGCAGTAAACACCCAGAAAAGGGGATCACGATGGGAAAATGCACTTGAATCTAATGAATTCCAGATACACAGGAGGTATCCAGAGATCAAGAGGTGGGGAATAAAATTAATCACACAGAAATAGACTTTATTCATGGAAGCAAGGACTTACTTGAGAAAACATTTGCGTCAGCTCAATAAGAATACAAATAGAGGAAAGTGTCACTGAACCTAAATAATTTTAGAAATTGACCTAGAGTGTCAATAATAATTGATATTTAATAAGTACTTAAAATTTACTATCTTAGCCAGGCGTGGTGGCACACACCTTTAATCCCAGCACCCAGGAGGCAGAGGCAGGCGATTTCTGAGTTCGAGGCCAGCCTGGTCTACAAAGTGAGTTCCAGGACAGCTAGGGCTACACAGAGAAACCCTGTCTTGAAAAGCTTGTTATGCTGATTCACATATTTTATTATTCATAAGGATTTTTTTTTTTTTTTTGCCGGACATTGCTGATGTGAGCATTAGTACCCTTGATTTACAGATTACAAGTTTAAAAAGCTTGGCATACGTAAATAGCCTAAGCAACAAATAAAGAAATAAAATTTGGATCAGTTTTTCACATTCATAGCTTCCAGTTCCTTCTATTGAAGGTCTGGAGATGAGAGAGAGAGAGAGAGAGAGAGAGAGAGAGAGAGAACATGAGTACTCTTCAGTATCAAGAGAGTTATAGTGGACATTGTTCTCATTTATGTGATGAGAGAGGAGAAGGGAGATGCAAGGAAACAAAAGGGGTGGGCAACCAAAATGTCTGGAGTACGTAGAGAAAAGTCCCTGGGGGCAGCCTGACCCCTGGGCTGGAGAGTCTAAGGTAGAGGATGGGGTATTCCAGTCATACTCCATAACAGGTGGGGACTAAGGACTACTGGGAGAACCTGAAAACTAGGTCTGTTTTGATATGGTAAGTAGGGACCTCAGCCATTTGTCTCGGGGTTTGAAACTTAACAGAAACCTTGCTTTCTTCCTGGGTACAGTAGAACATGATTAAAAACTCAAATAATTGTCATTTGAATAACATACATCTTGTCTCCTCTGAATCACGTATAGAGCTCATCTCTTTAGCTGATGTTGATGGTAAACACATTGACATTTTTTTAAAACAGAAAAGTAAGTTTAGAGTTAGAAACAGTATTCTCAAGGCTAGAAGTTTGAAAATGGGCACATACCTGACTATCTCCCCTTGAATGTGCTTTCTTGAAGGTTAAGAGACTTTGCAACAGGTGTGTGAAGGAGGACACCTGCCCCTGATCTACACTGTTCCCAATATGGGGCAGGGAGAATGAAAAGAAAGATGGGTTTATTTTTGACATACTTATCTCAAAAAATTTGTAGCAACTGTCTAGTAAATAGATCTAAGATTCTTGAGAAGTGTTAGCACCACACTGATTGAAGAAAACCTTTGGAAACATTCAACTCTCTTGAAGGGTGAAGAGTCTGTTCCTTTGAAATAGAAGTCAGTTTGGTTCCAATCATAACCTAGTCAGTACCTTGTATCACAAATCTCTCTCAAACACCTCTTCCAATCTTTTTTCATGGGTACATTGTGCCCAAACTACATCTCCTGTTTCTCAGCTATTATTTTTGTTATTTGTGCATGGCTTCTCTTTTTAGGAAATAACAAACACCCAGAGATCTGCTACCCTGGCAACCATGTGGCTTTGTTTGTTTGTTTGTTTGTTTGTTTTCTGGTCCATTTTACCTGGAACTTCTCTGTGTTAAAGAGGATTCTTGAAGGGCTCTTGATTCACTGAACTCTTGATCCTACAAGAAATAACGAAGGCTATTTCTTTTCTGTCCACCACACTACAATCACTTCCTCAATCGTACCGTATTTGTCAGTTTGTAATAAACTGATTTGTCAGCACATCATTTAAAATCTTTAACAGATTGTGTCTTAATAATTTGTAAAGAATACCAGATCAGAGAGATCAGAGGTCTATAATTAGTCTCTCTCTCTCTCTCTCTCTCTCTCTCTCTCT
>NC_034606.1:26223021-26252342 GCF_900095145.1 Mus pahari
GAAGAGAAGAGAAGAGAAGAGAAGAGAAGAGAAGAGAAGAGAAGAGAAGAGAAGAGAAGAGAAGAGAAGAGAAGAGAAGAGAAGAGAAGAGAAAAGAAAAACTCCTAGATATCTCTTATTGTTTGACATAGAATGTCGCCCACAGATTCACAGGTTTGAACTCTTGGTCTACAGCCAGTGACAGTGATTTGGAAGGTTATTGAACCTTCCAAGTTACAGGAAGAGGACCACCAAGAGTAGGTCTAAAGTCATCTATGAGACAAGCTTTCAGGCTTCTCCCTGAAGGATTATTTTTATTAAGTTAGCTTCTGAGCACAGCTCTGTGAGACTATCTTAATTGTGTTAATTGAGGCAGAATGAGCTACCCTAAAATTGGGCAACAGCATGGTTCCCTGGACTGCAAAAGAAGAAAGGGAGCTGGGCATTTGAGACTCAGTTCCCTTTAGTTCCTAAGTACAGAAATGATACAACCAGCTACCTTGGCTTCCTGACACCATGATTCCTCTGCCATGAAAAACAACTGCTTGGAACTGTAAATCAGAAATAAATCCTTCTCTCCTTAATTTCTTTTCCTTCTAGATATTTTCTAAGAGTGAGAGAGAAGGGTAGATAAGATGAATCTCAAGCCATTTCTTGCCTTGCATTGTGTTTCTACATCACAGGCAGAACTGCTTCTTCTGCCATGATTCCCCCACCATGATGGACTGTATCCCTTCAAACCATGAGCCAGAATAAATCCGTCCCTTCAGAAGTTGATCTGTCGGTGTTCTTTCACAGCAATGAAAAGGCAAGTAATGGAGGCAACAGTCTGTCACCTCTTGTCCGACATCACACTCATGAAAATAAACATGTTTTCAAACATGACTACTATCCTGGAAAAATCCTGTCCCTGACACTGTAGTCATGAAAATAAACATATTTTCAAAGATAAGCACTATCCAGAAAAGCCTAAACATTTAGTAGCCATGGTAACAAGTAGTTAGCAAACCTATTTTAAACCCGATTGTTTAATGAGTTATATTTCTATAAACCCAGGAAATGTCACCACTAGGACAAGGTAGGACTGGTGGTATGACTACTTAATTACGCAACAGACTATTTTAGCTGGCAAGCTTCTTTAAGCAATCCTCCTGGATGTCACCCAACTGCAAATAGCAACTTCTAATATACATCCAATTTAGAGCAGTTTGATTTGAATAATCAAGATTCCATCATGAACTTTAAATCACTCAACCCTGTGCAAAACTTACCAGTCTCTAAATATCATTCTTTCCCAAATGCAAAAAGACTCCAGAGGCCTGCTTTGCTTGTAGATATTATAAATGAATGAATTCAATTCCCAAGTAAGCCTGGAAAGTAAGCTTTTGGGCTAGGTTGTTCTCCTGGATTTTGATTATTCAGGAACTCCAAGACAGATCATTGCAAACTTCTGGGGACCTCTGGATTTCTCATACAGAAATTTAATTTTCCCCTTTATAGTAAATTAAACTATTTTCTATGAATTAATTACTAATTATTAATAGTAAACCTATTATATTGGGTTTTCGTCATGACTTCTTTCTGTTAGTCTAAGACTTGTAGCTAAGAACATTATAAAACTTTAGTGTCATTTTATACCTTTCAGTCTGAAGATACACCATTTTATAAGTTCATCTCCTCATTAATATGTATATTCATTCATTTTAAGTGAAGAATATTATTCTATTTTATCAGGTCTGTACAGCATTATGAAGGTGTGGCATCCATATGTTCATATATGTATAGATATGATTCAAGTGATGGCTTGGGCTGTTTGATCTGGATTGACTTATTTCAACTGCCTATAGAAGAACATGTTTCCATAAGAACAACAAAGTCATGGACTTGAGTTTGAAGTATAGACAGTTACAATTATGTACAGTCTCTAGTGTATATTGCCATCCGAGGAAAGATACTCAGCTTGGTTCACAGTTCCACATCCTCTACACTGATGTGATGGGCTGCATTGTCCTTTCCTGGGCTGTTTGATCAAGGAATATTGAACATGTTCATAAGTGCACACTTAACCCATTGTGAAGAACATTTTCATGTTTGCCATGAGAGTGTCAACAGAGAATCCCCAACTTTTTCCTGACTAAACAGTAACTATTTTGCTTATCTTGGCACATGCTAAATTTATTTTCACTTTGAGTAATAATTACTATTATGTGAAATTTTCCCTATGTTTAAATTTTTATGAGTTTCAGAATGTATGGGGAGCAGAAAATAAAAAAAGTTCAATATTGAGCATTTTCAATTTGTTTGCTGACTTGAATTGATTTTTTTTTTGGGGGGGGGTGTTAAGACAGGGTTTCTCTGTGTAGCCCTGGCTGTCCTGGAACTCACTCTGTAGACCAGGCTGGTCTCGAACTCAGAAATCTGCCTGCCTCTGCCTCCTGAGTGCTGCTATTAAAGGAATGTGCCACACTACCGGCACATGTTTGCTAACTTGAAATGAAACTGCTGACTTCAAGAAAACATGATGCTTTTGTCTGCTGGACTGGGGACCCATGACGCCTCATCCCTTAGTTATAGTCTTCTCTCAGCATCTTGACTGCTTTTGTTGCTTCTTCTAAGCTCCTAAATGAGGGACAGGTGAGCATGCTGCAAAGGACTTCCGATTTCCTAAATCAGAAAGAAACACATAAGAGCATTGAAATCTTACTCTACGAAAGTTGTGGGCAGGTTTTTGTTGTTGTTGTTGTTTTTTCCTAAAACTGTAAAAGATATACAAGGATCGTCCATACAATTTGGGGTTAAATTTTTGCCTTAAGTAGAGTGCTTGCAATTTTACTAAATTGTTACCCTTTAAAACACCTGTTAAACGAGTAGCAATGAGAAAAAGAAAGAGGACAGAATTTAAATCATCTATAGAGAATATTTTGCAAATAGCCTTGAAAGGGCAACAAAATATATAAGATGTGATACATTGTATAAAAGCCATTTAAGAATCCTTTTCTGAAGAGTAGAATCGACAAGAATTCAAGATAGCTGAATACAGACAAATCAACAGTATTATGAAAATAGACTTTGTGGATCTCTTAAGCAGTATTTTGAGTGGGCATAGCCCTTTAAGGTAATGAAAGCTTTTTGTCTCTTTTCAGATATTAGCTCAAACTTGCACAAGTAAACTCTATTCGAACAAAGAAGGAAGTGTGGATTGCAGGCAGAGCTTAGAGCTATACAGATGGCATCCCATGCACAAGGGCCTGGGTTTGATTTCTAACAACACTAAAGGAAAAACAAAAGTTTTAGTTTTTATTAAAATATTCTAATCTAGGATATTCTTAATAGATCATAGAAATCGTGTCCTATTTTTATTTTTGAGATATTAAAGTATAATCTCAAAATAATAATAATTATACAATATTTCTCCCTTCTTTTTCCTCTTTCCAAAACCTCTCTGCTCTCCTTCAAATTCATGGCCTTATTTTTCTGTAAATTTTATTATATGCATATTGTTACATATATGTATTCTTAAAAACAACCTGTTCAGTTTGTATAGTTTTCCTTATATGTGTGATTTTTATTTGGAGAATTTCTACTAAAAGCTGTGGAAAAATTTTCCAGATACTAGCTCATTGATGCTTATAAATAGGTATAAATATTCTGTATATATATATATTAATATATTAATATATATATTAATTATTAATTATATATATATATATATTAATTATTTTACATTAATCCATGAATCTTCATGGAGAAAACATCATAAATGGAGGTTATAAATAAGTAAATAAGTAAAGTTGAACAGGTGAGAAATCAGATCATCAGAGGGTTTTCTGGGATTTCTGTAAATTTCTCTATGTTTTATAATGCTATAGGAATGCCAGCCCACAGCCCTATGGGTCACAGCTGCCCAAGAACAGCTATCAATACAGTGTTAAATAACTTCATAAACTTAGAATATTGTGAAATTCTTTTTATAACTCAACCATTCAATTCTTGAGTGTAAATTTTGTAGATGGAGTCATATTGTAATGTCTAATTTTAGACACACTTGCTAGTGATGTGACAACATAATATTCCCATGAACTGCTGTCGACCGTGTATTGTGCCTTGACAAGAAATATAATGTTTATTGTCTTCTTGCCCTGGAGTAATTTCAGTCCCAACTTAAATCCCTAGTAGTCTTCAGACCTTATTACCTTTAAATCTGTACCACAGATAAACAATCTCTATTGCTATTCAAAAACACCCAGTGTTTTTTTGTCAGTTAAGTGTCTATGAAACACCCACCCTATCTTTCCCTCATCTGAGAAATCTCCTACCATTACCTAATAGAAGAAAGCTTCTTATTTATGTTTCCATGGTTCAAAAGGAGACACCCATGCTAGGGGAACATATCCACAGTATAAAATACTGATAGAGAAAAGTTCTCAGAAGATGTGCTCCTCAGCACATCTCTCAGTAAAGCCTACAGTCAGACACAGGACCATCCAGTATTTCCTAGTGTATTCTATACAAGTTCCTTTTGCTACAGTTATAAATGTATGCTAATAACTGTGTGTTTATTTTGCAGAACACTCTATTGTTAAAACTCATGTTGCTCACAGTTGCTAAAACAAAGTCATTAAACTTTAATGACAGGTATTGATGAGTTATATTTTCCCCTTAATGTGAAACTCACTCTTGTCATTGGCATTAAACTCTGCAAAGATTGAAAGGCCCCATAGCAAATGGAAATTTGCATCAACCACGATCTCTTGTGGAATCCACTGTAAATAATTAGACAATAGGAGTCCAAAATTTAGTCAAGATCATCACAAGCTGAAAACTCCATCATGCCACTTCCAAATTAATAAGCAGAAGCTATTGCCTAAACATCTTAAATCACCATCATTACATCTTTGTATATACTTTTTACTCAGTATGGCTTGAGTCACATTTGTTCTTCTAAAAAAGAGTCAATGAAGGTTGAATTAGGAATTCTCCAAGCTTAGTGTTTGATAAACCTTTTACACCTAAATTGTAGGTTTTAGTCAGTATTACTCTTATTGAAATGAACTTTTTTTGTCTAATTTCTAGAGTCATAAGTTCTCCTTTGTATTCACTTCTAATGTTTCAATAATTTAACACTAGAAACAGAAAAAAAAATCCTTATCACAATGCAAGTTACACCTTTGTGAATAAAACCTCATTAAAAATAACAGTTCACATAGCTGCTCCTTGATATACCATGGTATGCTGTCCTAAAAGAATGGACATTGGTTTATCATGAGATTATGTCCTAATAAAGTCATTTTTGGTAAAAGCATTAGGAGTTGAATCTGTGTTCCATGCAGTTAACCTTCCCAATATTATAAAGGATTAGTATAATATAATAATATAATATATAGTAATATGGTATCACCCCCCCCCATAGTCAGGGATGACAGACTGCTGCAGTATGATGACACTGCTCCATAGCATAAGATTATTGTACTGTGCAGCACTAACTTGGACAAAGAATAAAATTCAAAGCATGGGTTTTACTGGGTAAAAGTAGTTTTTGTTTGTTTGTTTTTTAATCATTGTAAAGTTGGAAGGCCATGAGTGAAAATATAAATCTAGGTCTTGTGTACACAGATGTCTCTTCTATAGCTTTGGCTAACTGAGAAATACAGAAATACAGTGGAGGACAAAGAACAGAAAACATAAAGTCACTGCATTCCTGATAAAAAGAGTTTTTTTCCTTCAGTCTTGGAAACCGATATGTATTTGAACTCATTTTAAATCTTCGTCTCTTAATAAATGGCAATATCTTGCTATAACAAAGAAATTTTTCAGAAAGGGTTGGAACATAATGTACCTATCAACCAATTATTACGCAGCCTACTAAAAACTGATGATTGGACCCATTCTGTCTCATTTATGAAAGTCAAACAATTGAAGACAGGCTCAATATATTAACATGTGTCTAAGAAACATTATCACACTTCTAGAGATGATGTCACTGTTCGAGATTCTGAAAGTCTCCTATGACCCTGCGCTTTCTAGACTTTTCTTAATAATAACTGCACTTGGCAGAATTATAAATAGTCTCTATGTGTACTATTCAGAAAGAGCCATAAACTGCACTTAAAGAAATGCAATCTAGAAATATGGACTTACAGCTACACAGGTTTTAGTTGGCATTTTGATCTGGGACGTGCTCATTTCTTCAGCTGCTATATATTAATCCACTGCATGTAAACTTAGTATGCTAAGCTCTTAATGCTTTAAGATGCATGACTTGAAGTGATCCAATCTCTTAGAAATAAATGTCTCTTTGTGAGGGTGAGTTAAAACAAACAAACAAACAAAAAACCTCACTCAGCAGCATCTAAAATGTTGCCAGAGCCAATTTCCCCTTATTTGGCACATTCAGGGAGGTTATATGCTGTTATAGATTTGTAGGAATTATTTTTGTGTCCTATATATTATACTTATTTTGATCTTGATCTCAATTATACCCATCACTTATATCCAAAAAGTAACTAATGAACATGGAAACTAAAGTCTCCACTTGGAGATTGTTATTGTTTAGCTAGATAAGTACCCCTTCAGTCCTGTATAGGTTTAAGATAAACATATTTTATCTGTCTATTAATATTGTAAACTTAATGTGCTCAAGTCTCTTATAGCCCATAACTGGTAGAAAAGGCTTGAAATCATTTGTTCAGATGCCTTAAATTGGTAGTACAATATTCTCTCTAAATCTCATCCAAGATTTGCATGAATAAGAACCAAAAGGTCCAGCATAGTAGAGCCATGGCTGAGTCAAGACTGACAGAGATGCTTATGGAGCAGCTTCTGAAGGTCTGTTGGGAAATGTCAGGTGTGAAAAATGTGTATGTCTCAGTTTACAGGTTATTAGTAAAATGCCGAGGTTAAAGGGATTTTGCAGCTTTTGTAATAGTCCTTGAAGAAATAAAAGACATGTTTTAAAGAAATTAGTATGAAGACTACTGTACAATGAATTTTTTTCTAGTTCCTTCTTGATTACTAAAAGAGTTTAAGAAGGTAGGATGGTAGCAACCGATGAAATGCAGAGCAAGGTCCTTTGTGTCTAGGTAGATCCTGTTCCAGATTCTAGGTCTATGCTGAACCTAATCCTTGAGATTCCTGAGAACTGGATATCAGACTCAAGCAACAGGACCAATAACACCTCTTTCACTGGCTTGGTGTGAGGAGTGAACAAAAGAAATAATATAAAGCACAGAGAAATGTGTCACAGCAAATTACAGAGGCCCTTACTGAATGGAAGTTCTGTCTCTTCCCCTTTCTGAGTAAGGGGAATTTTGTTTTGTACAATAAAATGGGACACAAGAAAGAGGAACATCCTAGGCTATGTCTGCCTTACAAATCCCTGTGCTATTAAATTAAGGTGCCGTACAGAATGAAGTTATCTAACCCAAAGAGCTTAAAGTGATTAGACAATGGACTCTATGAGACAAGATTATTAAAGAGAGAAATACAAAAAGATGTACAGTAGCTGGTGACCCCTATGGTTGAATTAGGGAAAAGCTGGAAGAAGCTGAGGAGGAGGGCGACTCTGTAGGAGGACCAGCAATCTCAAATAACCTGGACCCCCAAGATCTCTCAGTCACTGAACCACCAACCGGGCAACATAACCAGCTGATATGAGGCCCCCAACACATATACAGCAGAGGTCTACTGGGTCTGGGTTCAACCAGAGAAGATGTACCTAACCCTCAAGAGACTGGAGGCCCCAGGGAGTGGCAAGATCTGGTGGGGTGAGGGTATGGGGGGGGGAAGGATATATGGGATGTTAAACAATCAGAGGGTGGACTGGGAGGGAGATAAAATCTGTAGTGAAAAAAAGATTAAAGAAAAGAAAAGAAAAGAAAAGATATACAGTCCTTGCCTAGTAGAGTAAGAGCCAATTTTATCAATCAGCTATTTATTATATTACATCTGTCTCCCCAATTTTAAGACACTAGGGGATCATTGATCATTGGATGGAGTAGTCAGTTACTCCTTCCACCTTCTTTGCAATGGGTTTTGATAGCATATTTCTAGGAGTGACAGACCAACTTTTTTTGGCTCACAACCTTCTGTAAGATGTAAGGGACTAGAGAAACTGCAAGTAGCAAGAAGAAAATATAAGACAAACTTCAGGTGCAATAAAAAAGGACTGAAGTAGGAACATCAGAAAATTAATTTTTTACCTCCAAGTGTTATTGGATTGTAGCTCAACAATCCACCTGGGACACTCTAGATGCTCATCACATGGAATGCAAGTGAACTAAGCAGACAGGAACCCCAAACCATGAGACATAGAATGATGTCTGAATGAGCAAAGATTCCAGCAGGCTCCATTGCTTAGTTGCCTTTTCTGGTGTGCAGGAAATGTTAAATTGCTGGCTGTCCCACCGCTCCAAGTAACTAAACTTTCTGACGAAGCTTATTTGTATATTGACTGGTGAGCTAGGCACCAGTCTCTGGCACTGAGTATCTTCAAAGGATTGTTTGGGGCTGTCTGGGATGCTGGTTGTTGACATATCTAGAGGGTTATCATTCTCATCACATCAATAGAATTTATTGGAGTAAATAAGCTGCCAGGTGGACATACAATTCTAGAAAATACTGTTCATCTCTATCTCTTCTCTCAGACCAAAAACACATACCAGTATATCTTAAATACCTTGTAAAGAACCAGCATGGACATACTTATGTAATCATTATAATTTAAAAGCAATTTACTGAAAGTTATCTCTTTAGAGTCACACGAATCTTAATAAACAAGGCCCAACATGTGTTAATAGTTATGTACAGATGAGGATGCTGAAACTTTAAAAATTACTGAATAATACCCTAACTAACTAACTAACTAACTAGCTAGCTAGCTAGCTAGCTAACCAAAAGCCAGATTGGTAATCCAACTTCAATATTCAAGCATGATCTAAACAACATCATCTTGAAGTCTTGGATTATTTCATTTTCTTTTGCATCTTTTCTTCCTGTGGTGTGAAACGCTGACTGATGACATTACACCTCAAGAGCACTTTGGAAAGCATAAAGTCAATATTAGTCCCAGACAGCAAGAACTTTGTCTTTTCAATAGATTATGTAGTAAATGAATCATTTATGACCCTCAGAGGGCTATCTTCTGATAGAATCACATCTATAGTTAGAGGACATTAAGAGAAATATGTACTGTTAGTTTAAGAAATGGTTAGGCTCCGTGGGAATGCTTAGAATCAGAATATATAGTGACCACACATTTTTAAAGTTAAATAAGGAAACTCAATTTCCAGCTGAGGAACTATTGAAATTGAAGGTTTTAGGAGAAAGAAAATTCAGTATTCTTTAAGGGTATGGGCCTTGTAAATCTCCTGTGCTTCAGTGGAAAGCTCTACACTGAAGCGTAAATAGGCATCACAAATTGGACTTGGTAGGTTGTTTGGAAAAGCAAAAAGAGAGAGCGCGCACCAAGTTGGGAGGGAAGGAAGCAGAATTGTGGTAGGAGTTAGGATGAAGAAATGGGTTTAATAGATTTTGAATACATTGTAAAAATCCCAGATTATCAATTTAAATATTATGCTAAATATTCAAACAGTTGTAGGAGTTCTCTGGTAGAATTTTGGGAGTTCCATTTATATATGCTAACATGTCATTTGCAAATAGTGATGCTCTGACTTCTTCCTTTCCAATTTGTGTCCCTTTGACCTCCTTTTGTTGTCTTAGTGCTCCAGCTAGAACTTCAAGGACTGTTTTGAACAGATAGGGAGAGTGTGGGCAGCCTTGTCTTTTCCCTCACTTTAGTGGGATAGCTTTAGATTTCTCTCCATTTAATTTGATTCTGTCTATTGGCTTGCTGTATATTGGTTTTATTATGCTTAGAAATGTGACTTGAAACCCTGATCTCTCCAAGACTTTTAAAATGAATGGGTTGCTGGGGTTTGTTAAAAGCTTTTTCATCATCTAATGAGATGAATCTGTGTATTTTTCTTTCAGTTTATTTATATAGTGGTTTATGTTAATGGATTTTAATAAATGGAACCATCCCTGCACCCCTGGGATGAAGCCTACTTGATCATGTTGAACTATGATTTTGATGTGTTCTTGGATTTGGTTTTTGAGAACTTTATTGAGTATTTTTGAATCAATGTTTGCAAGCGAACTTGGGCTGAAATTTCCTTTCTTTGTTGATTCTCTGTATGGTTTAGGTTTCAGGGTGACGGTGGCCCCATAGGATGAATTTGGCAGTGTTCTTTATGTTTCTGAGGTATCCCAGACCCAAAAGAGCATGCACATCAGGATTGCAGCATAACTGACCCCTGAGAAGCACTACTCAGCAGCTGACTGAAACAGATGCAGAGACCTACAACCAAACATGGGACAGAGGTTGGGGAGCTTATGGAAGAGTTGGGGAAGGACTGAAGTCCCTGAAGGGGCTATAAAGCCCCACAGGAATATCCCATAGTGCCAACAAACCTAGACATTGGAAGCTCTCAGAGACTGTACAACCGACCAAAGAGCATACATAGGCTGGAATGAAGCCTCCCGGCACATATGTAGCAGATGTGCAGCTCAGTCTCCATGGGGGTCCCCAAACAACTGGAGTAGGTGCTGTCCCTAAAGCTGTTGACTGACTATGGAATCTGCTCCCCAATAGGGCTGACCTCAGTGGGACCAGATGTGCCTAATCCTTCAGGGACTTGATGCAAGAGGTTGGGAGGCCACCTTCTCAGAGGAAAAGGGAGGCAGCAGCGGGGGAGGGTTTTTGGTGGGGTATTGGGAGGGGCAGTGATTGGGATGTAAAACAAACAAACAAACAAACAAACAAATAAATAAATAAATAAAACAAAACAAAAAAATCTCTAAAAAAAAAAATGCCTAAATTTGAAAAGTATTTCAAACAGTACAAAAATAAATAAAAGGAGATGTTACCAATGGCTATGATCATTGTGCATTGTGCATACAGGGTGGTTGTGTATACAGGGAGGGATGGTTGTGGAAAAAACAAAATCAAATCAAGATCATCCTACCCATAGGAAATAATTCTGACTTGGTTATCATGATCAGGCAGTATTACAGAGGCCAGAACATTGTATGCTATTTCCACAATACAGGCCAGTGTTGACCTTTAGACTAAGAATGGTTAGAGCAGAAATTATCTTGGAGGTCATCCAATATCTGTGTATATTATTAGATCTAGAAGGATCGTACCAGTGTCTGGGACAGTTTGGGTGACTGTGGCTTCATTAGACAGCACTTATACAAAGGACTCGTGGGAGCACTGAACAGTCACAGCCTTCATACTTTATTGGAAACTATTGCCCTGATACATAGCTGCTATGAAAGTCCGAATATAGCAAGCAGGTGAGAGGGCTGATGCAGCACGGCCTTCTTTGAAATTCCCTGACACATGTATAATTGTACTTCACACATCACCTTTTCCCTGACTACATCCCCTTAGAACAGGAGCCCTGTGAGATATTTTGAAGGGACAGGGCAAGGTGTGAAAAGGCCAACCTGGGTAAACTTATATAATTGCTATATATTATATTATATTCCTGAAAATTTGTAACATACAATCCTTATTTAATATATTTATTTAAATACATTAAATATATTTAAATTGATTGTTCAATTTTATCATAAACTATTACTTCATTCAATAATAATGAGCAACTTTCAGAATTAACTTCTGGTATATGTTGCTCAAAGGACCATACTACACACATTTGGAATTGAGAGAAAATTGAAAAATCAGTGTGAATAAAATATAGGTAAACTGTGAGAAGTTTTATATTTCAAATGGCTTTATATACCACCACCAGAATCAACATAACTCTATTGAAATTCTTACATTGGCTTGTTTAAGCTTCATGCTCAATCAAGCATATTCTTCGTGTTTTTTTCTAAACAATATTGGGTAAGGAACACAAGTAGAGATGCCTCTGATTAACTGCTTCCTCATTATTGAACAGTTTAGCTTCCTTCATGCTAAAAAAAAAAAAAAGTAATTTTGGCTTCAGTTAGTATTGATAGTGCCAACAATATTTTACCAAATTCAAATTGTATAGAGTGAGAGAAGTTTTTGATTTTATAGAGCAATAGGAAAATGCATTAAAAGGATTAATAGTACAAAATATTATAATTTCCATGCATAAAAAAATAAAACCAACTGAATAAGTACTAGAAGGGATTTGTGGTTAAGTAGGACAGCAAATACCACTTACCTTAAGTACACAAATAGAAAGCAGCATACTGACTAATAACCCTACAGAAGCCCTTTAGAGAATGATAGGAGAAAAAAAAAAAAAAAAAAAGACCAAAGATCTGGGAAGAGGAAATAGAAATGCACAGAGTGAACAAAGGTGCTAATTGAGTTCGCCCCCTCCAGCTTGGCCACGGGCCACCTTTTCCTCTGCATCCACCGGTGCTGCAGAATCACTTTTCATAAACCCATTTCCATCTTCTCACACCAGCTGGGTAATGGTTCTGAGTGATCTGAGACCCGGGGCTACAGTACTCAGCAGTCACGATTAGTTGTTGCATAATGGCTTCTGTCCTCAGAGAGGGAACTTGCCTTTTCATGTAAGTGTCCATTTTTGAACCCAAGCTTTTAGTCTGCAACACATATTTAAAGGGATACTACCAGGAAACACGGACTTCTGATAAGACATTGTGAACTTGCTCAAAGGTCTATCCTTCCAGGTTCCCAGGACCTCACTGAGGGAGTAGGCTTCTGAAAAAGACTGTAGGGGACTTTTGTCCAAAGCTGTCATCTCTGTTCTCTGTCTTTCATGAACGTAGTTTCTGATAATTATCTTGTCAAATCGTGTCCTCTCATCTTCTGAGAGGACAGAAACCCTTGGTAAGTTTGGGGAGTCTAGCATCCTTTGAGGCACAGCTCATCCCTTGGGCTTCCCATAGAGGGGGATTTAATTATTTTCTTGGCTATCTCTTTTATCATTTGCCATGCAATTATCCCCAAATTTACTGTTTTAAAACCACGATTTACAATTATTTCTAGTGGGGTGACTGAGACTTCCCCGGTGGCTTTTGTCTAGGTCTCTTGTGAAACTTTTCAGGAGTTAGTGGTTGAGACTGGAGTCACATACAGGCTCTAGTGGGATGAACAGGAAAGGAGGATGGATCTCTCAGCTGCCTGCCCTCTCAGTTCGGCTCCAAGCAGCTTCTCTCCCATTGAGTGGTGGCTCCTCTTATGTAGACTGCCAAGAGGGGGCCATTCCTAGAGCCAGAATTCTGAGAGTTCAAGCAGACACTTACACTCTAGTCTCAAAAAGATAAAACATCAACTGAATTCCATTGGTCTCAAATCACCGAGGCCACCAATATTAAGAGGAGAGATTTTCGACTCCACTCTTGGATAGGTATGTGCAAGCGCAGAAAGAATGGCTTGCATTCACCTGCAGAGGGTGTGTCCCACACTGGCACTCATTTATTCCTTTTCTTCTTGATTTTGTTTTGTGAGAAGGCATCACTTCTACTAACCTAGCTCCTCCCCCTCCATCACTTTTCCATGTTTCATAGGAATTGCTTTTTAAAATATAGGGATGCTATGGCTATCTGATGTAATCTAATTGCCCCTGGGGTTTCTAGGCTCTTTTCTGCTTCTCTCATCAAAGTGTTTGATATGAACCTCAGCTAAGGGACTTTCTCTTTGTTCAGGAGGAGAGTTTGAAAATAAGAAATTCAATTGCAATTTCCCACTACTGTAGGGAGTGTTCTCCCTTTGGATCTGTCTTTGGAGATCTCATGCTTAGAATCTCTTCTTTGCATTTTCAGGACCGCCAAATCAGACTACAGAGCATCAAATTCTGTACCTAGAAATAGTTATTTGTCTGATTTTAGAAGTCTGAACACAAATTAATGTTCTGTACAAAGAACAAGGGTAATTATGTAGATATATAATCAAGACCACATCAATGTCATGGGCCCCTGGCAAAGCTTCATTTTTAAGATTCTTATTCATACAATCAAGTTGGTTTTAGAATATATGATTAAATACATGGGAATATGAAAGAATTATTGATTAAATATTGATTTTGTTTATTGTCAAATAAGTGTTTAGAACTTGATATATTGTTACATCCAGGCTCTCTCTTTGTGCACATCAGAACCACATCTTTATGTTCTTGCTTGTCAACTGCACCTATCCCAGATAATTTCATATCCCTTTCTATGAGGAATTGAGAAGACTGAGAGTATCATTCATAAGATCTTTGTGGTTTAGAGCTAATTGATATGTAAACTTTATTTATTTTCTTCCCTCTGCACTTCCCTATGCTACTCATTTAATGATGGTTAAAGCAGTGTTTAAGATCCCTCACCCTCCACAGTGCTGCTCATGTATAATGGCTTCCACACAGTCACTTGATGCATGGTCTTTTTTAATAATCATGGTAGATGCAAGTGCTACCCAAAATATTCAGAAAAAAAATAGTTAAAATGTACGATCATATGATGTTAACTTTTAGAATCTTTGATAGGTTGATTCACATATCTTTCAATCCTATCCTTTCTTGAACTCTTTAATCAGTAATTGTTGTACATCTGAGAACTCGATCTTGTACAACATTGACCACATCTTTCATACACTGCTACCATGAACAAGAAAGGAAAGGGAACTCTAAGTTCCCCTAGGGGAAAAGAAATGCAGGCCAGGTAGTAGAAAGAATGACAGGGGATTGGGTAGTGGACTGTGATAACAGGTTGATCTAAGCAAAATGTTTCAATTGAAAAACATTATTTGGCATTACCAAATCATTAAAAACAAAACAAAACAAAACAACAACAACAAAAAACCTTTTGTGGTTAATAAGCTAACACCCCAAGTAACTATTTCACACATGGTGTTAAATATGTACACTTGGGGTACACAAACGATAGGACAACTGCCCCTACACTTGTGACCACCAAGTAGGTTACAGAGGTAGATTCATGGAAGGTATACAGAAGGATGTCAGTACCAGGCACATACCTGGAACTCTAGTGCTAATTGAGAGTAGATTTTTAATAGTTTAAGTCCCTTCATCGACTCACTAAATCATCCTTAACTCCAAACCAATTTTCATTCCATGCTTGCACCTAATCTTATGTGCATCAAGAAAGACATAGCAAGTCAGTCAATGGAGTCAATATCTTTGCCAGGCTGACCTACTGCAGCTAGGTCCTAAATTAGTAAACGTCAGAGACTTCTCAGGCATCTTGCCAACTGTATCCAGAGGATATAACATTAAAGAACACTCTGAGGTGAAGTGACAGAGGCTGGAGCCAATGGTAGGTAGTTCTATCTGCCTCTGGCAGTTAGCAACTGAGAATAACCAGAATGAGGTTCTCCAAATTGTGTGGAACTGCCTGAGGACTAGCATCTTCAATAGAGACATTACTAGATTGGCTGTAACGAGCATACTCATCCATCACAGTGTGTTGGTTAGCCTCATGCATTAGGTAGAAAATTCAAACCTTCATCCCAAGCCTGCTTTGCCAAATGTTGGACGCAATGCCTGACAGCACTCAGAAGACTGTATTGAGAAAATGCATAGCCATCGGGGATTTTTAAAGGGTGGTTCATTAAGACAACTCTGACTAGAACAGACTGATTTGTTAAAGAGTGATGCTTATTAGGCCATGACACATGGGCTTTCTGTTAAAGGCTTATAGGTAAAACAATACAGTTACTAATTCTAGTTCACAAAAATTCTAACATATTGTTTGTAATTTTGAGTGATGGCAGGTAGAAGGTTCCTGCCTCTGTGCTGAGAGCCTCTGTGGACATAGCATGTGTTCATATCCCCTGAAAATGACATTGTATTTTAAGTAAGAAATAAATTTTAGTGTGTTATTGAGACAATATATTTACAAATTAAAAGTAGAACTAAACAGAAAGCTCTCAAAAGAAGAAACACAAATGACTGAGATATGTTTTAGTTGGGCAGTGGTGGCACACGCCTTTAATCCTAGCACTTGGGAGGCAGAGGCAGGTGGATTTCTGAGTTCAAGGCCAGCCTGGTCTACAGAGTGAGTTCCAGGACAGCCAGGGCTACACAGAGAAACCCTGTCTCGAAAAACAAAACAAAACAAAACAAACAACAACAACAAAAACAAAAAACAAAAAAAAGAAAGAAAGAAAGGAAAGAAAGAAAAGAAAGAAAGAAAGAAAGAAAGAAAGAAAGAAAGAAAGAAAGAAAGAAAGAAAGAAAGAAAGAAAGAGATATGTTTTATTAACTACTCAACAAACCTAGGCAGCAGGAAGATGTTGTTAGATAGAAACAACTACAAGTCCCTAAATTACATACCAGAATTTCATGCTAGTTTTTCTGGAATAATTTTCCGTTTCATAGGGAAAAAGTAAACGAAGTATAGACTTCTACTGATAAGTATGTACCAGTCCTGAGAGCGAAAGAACATGAAGCCACACACTTGGACCATTTTAAGGAGAACCTCAATTATACTACAGAGATATAATAATAAAAACATCATGGTCCTGGACTAATAAAAGATACATTGATAAATGGAATAGAATTGAGGACTCATTTAAACCCAGACGCTTACAGTCACCCAATTTTTGACAAAGAAACAAAAACTACATACTGAATGAAAGACACATGGTGCTAGTCAAGATCAATAGCTATACATAGAAAATTGAAATTGGCCGGTGGTGGTGGTACTTGCTTTTAATCCCAGCACTTGGGAGGCAGAGACAGGTGGATTTCTGAGTTTGAGGCCAGCCTGGTCTACAAAGTTAGTTCCAGGACAGCCAAGGCTACACAGAGAAACCCTGTCTCCAAAACAAAACGAAACAAAAAGAAGAATGAAATTGAACCCTTATTTCTCACCCTCCTCAAAACTCAACTTCAAATGCATGAAAGATTGCATTATAAGACCCGATACCCTGAATCTGATGAGAGTGAAGAATATGCTTGAACTCACTGACACAGGTCAGGATATTCCGAGCAGGATCCTGGTAATGCAGGCGTAAAGACGAACAATTTATAAGCAAGATTACATGAAACTAAAAGGAAAAGACCCCATGATTTAGGTGAAGAGGCAGCCTGCGGGGTAGGAGAAACTCAGTACCAGCTCTCTGTCTGACAGGGGCTTAGATCTAGAACTGATACCTTCTCTACAAACAAAACTCACAAAACACAATAGAAGAAAAACAAATTAAAAATAGAACTAAACAGAGAGCTCTCAAAAGAAGAAACACAAATGACTGAGATATGTTTTATTAACTACTCAACAAACCTAGGCAGCAGGAAGTTGCTGTTAGATAGAAACTGATGAAAATTTAAGGATATAGATCTTGTTGGAAATTTGCCTTACACACACATGTGTGTGCGTGCACACACACACAGATAGATAGATAGATAGATAGATAGGTAGATAGATAGATAGATAGATAGATAGATAGATAGATAGATAGATAGATAGATAGATAAATAGATAGAGATGATAGATAGATAGATAGAGATGATAGATAGATAGATAGATAGATAGATAGACAGACAGACAGACAGACAGACAGACAGACAGACAGACAGACAGACAGACAGACAGATAGATAGATAGATAGATAGATAGATAGATANAGACAGACAGACAGACAGACAGACAGACAGACAGACAGATAGATAGATAGATAGATAGATAGATAGATAGATAGATAGATAGATAGATAGATAGACAGATAGACAGGGAGACAGAATGGCTAAATGTAAAGCCACAGTACAGTGCATACAGCTTGATACTCACCATGTGTTCAAGACCAGTTGACACAGGCTATGTCTCTCATGGCAACCTAGTGTGAAAATGCAACACTGCCTTTCTGATAGGCAGAGTTTATAGGCACCTAGATAAAGAATTAAGACATATTACATTAAGAATGGAGACCTTGGGGAGAAAGGTTCAAGGGCAAATGCATGTTTTCTCTGTAATACCATAAACTACCCTGCTATAGAGAACGACTTAACACTTCAGACTTTCCAGGAGCCATGAAGTCTGGAAAGAACCTAAATTATCCACAGTGTAGTAATTAAGATCACAGAGAGAAAATGCTCCTAATTTTGTTCAGATTAGTTAAATGGGATGAGCCAATGATCAGTGTAGTGATGTCTGGGACATTATAAATAAAGCTTTATTGAAATATAGGCATTCTTTATTCACTTACCTATTGTCTTTAACAGCTTTCATCTTACAAGAGTCAAGTTGCATAGATATGTAAGGTTGAGTCCCTCACAGCATAGCAGAGGGCCTCGATAATATTGAAACCATTTACCATCTGTCCCTGGACAGACATGTAAACAATCCCTAAACTATACTAATTCTCAGAAAATACTTTTCTGCCATGATCTGTGACGAGTAATTCAAACTTGACTTCACATTAAAACCTAAAGAGCTTTGGAAAACGTTTTATTTAGAAATTAGACTGCAAGAAGGTTATTTCATTGTCATTAACACTAGTGGAAACACTTGATCCTGTAACTAACTTGATCATTCATTTTGAGCATCGTAAGTCTTATGGTTTGAGGCTTATTTCTTTGCTTTATCCTTCTCTCAAACAATGCATCTTGACAACATAGTTTAGTCCCTTCACCACGACACCTACCTCAACTTAGATCCACTTCTCCTCTGTTTCCCTTTAGAAAAAACTGGGACCTCCCAATATCAACAGAACACTACATAACAAGTTGCAATAAGACTAAGCCCAAACCCTCAAATCAATGCTAGACGAGGCAGCCCAATAAGAGGAAAAGGAGGTCCACAAGCAGGCAAAAGAATCAGAGACAATCTCCCCATGCCCATTGATAGGAGACCAGTAAGAAAAATCCTAAACGCAAAGGGCCTCGGGTGGACCCATGCAGGCTTCACGGTTGCCATAAAGCTTGTTTTAGTCCTGATTCTTGTTTTAACTTTTGTTTGTTTCCTGTCCTTCACCATCACCCCACATATTATGAGACCAAGTAGGGGTCAGGGTTTGTCCTACGAATCATGAAAGCATACTTGGAGAAAATGTATATTGTCATTTATGTAGACAAAACTCAGCAGTCTAGTGCAAATGTCAAGGTTGCCCTCAGCAATCTACAGGCCAAGCAGCTGCCAGCTTAAGTAACAGCTAGGACTTCCATCGCTGTGTGCTTACTGTGTACAGCTTGTACACTATCTCTGTTAATCCTTACAGTGCATTGTAAGCTGAATGTCTTTAAAAGCATGGTACAAATGAGGAAATGGGAGCCCAAACAATAACAATCCTAACATGGCAGAGCCAGCGTGTGACCAAGCTAGAGCACAGCTTCACTATGTCACTTTAAAATCTGTTAACAAGCCTCTAACTCACCAGGCAAATCTGTACAAATGCTGTTACCTACAATGAACTTGAAAGCAGGAAATGAATTGAAAGTTCCAATTCCAACAAACAGCCATCAGTCCTAACACCCCACAAATATAAACACAATGACTGACAGGAATGTCGCCCAAACACCCCACCAACACAAACACAATGGCTGACAGGAATGTCGCCCAGCACTATCTGACTGTGCCATAGTGGAAGCAAGACAGAAGTTTCTTCTTACTCACTCTCTCTTTTCAATATTATATTCAAATTACAGTCACTTTTTAAAAAAAACAAATAAGAATAAGACCAACACGTAGCTAGAGGTCTTTGCAGGACTATCTGTGGGCTCAGGACCTGAATCTGTTGAAATTCTAGGGTAAAGTCATTTCTTTTCCCATTCTGTACATGATGGTCTGCCATTCTTTGGATGAGATAAGATGGGATCATACTAATATGGGGGGGGGGCAGCACTACAACTGTCAAGAATGGAGAGGACTCCATGTGCCATGTTCAGCAGGCTGACTTTTCCATTTGAGATGTTATTACCTTTCCACTCAATCATTGGGCAGCACCCTTTTCTTCCAGCATGATCAGTTGGCTGTATGGACAAGCACTGACTATGTCTAAGAATTGTGGGAAAATTTGGAGTCCATTCTCTTGTACAGTGTGTGCATTCTTAGTAGGCAAATGCTATTATAAATTTTAGCAAATCATCAAAATGGGACTTTGGAAACCATTACAAATGTGCTTACGCGGCGCTCCTTCCCTGTGCGCATACTGTGTTGTTAGCATGGAGAAAAAACATCCCTACCATCTTGATGTTTAGCATAATAATCTATTTTAATGTGTCAAAAGGCACGCTAATTCAGAAAAATGTTGACTTTAGCATTAGTTCCAGTTCTTAGAAAAGGGGAGGGTGGGGTGAGTCCGTGCAACATAGCACTGCTAATCAGAAAACTGTTTACCATCTGTACAGTGGTAGATGGTTAAATAGAGAACTAAAAAGAGCTTGGAAGATCTCTGAGCACTGATTCACAATGGTCATGTCACAGTATGCCATGTCACATGTCACCATGCCATAGGAATTGCCGTGTCCAAATACTGACTTCGAGGAGTTGATGTAGGCAAGCATAGAAGGGAGCTTGATGACCCAGTATTCCACTGGGATTGGACAATTAATACAATGCTTTCTTAATAACATGCTCAGGGAATCCTATTAGCAACCTGGAACTCTCTGCCACCTGAATTAAGCTACATATATACCCGTTTTAAACAATAGATGTAAGTTATTGCTCTTAAAATCTCTTGGTAACATCCCACTCATTTCTATTCATCCTACAGCACTATTTGGAGACAAACCAACAATTACTGGTTTGGAGTACGTATATAGTAAGGCATACTGTGTGCTCTGAATGAAATTTTAGGCCAAATCTTGTGCTTATCATCTTATCCCTATGCATTAAAACATATGATTAGAATCAGATGCATTATGAGAAGTGACATATTTAGTAGAGAAAAAATTTCTGTTAATAACAACAAAGAATGAAGCTATGTGTCCAATAAAATGATGGCCAACAACAAATTAAATTGGTGCCTTGAGTTCTCTCTCACTGAAATGACCTGTGGTCTCTCTGGGTAATTTATACAAAATGTGTAGTTTTCTTTTGCTTTTAATAGAACTTCCTGGTGCTTTTCTATTTCTGTGTATCACTTCTCATTTTTTTTGAACAAGGAATACGGTGATATGAATTAAAATGGCCCCCCGATAGGCTCATATGGAATGGCACTATAAGAAGGTGTGGCCTTATTGGAGTAGGTATGGCCTCATTTCAGGAAATGTGTTACAAGAGAGGGGCTTGGTGGCTTCAAATGTTCAAGCCAAGCCCGGCATCACGATCTCTTCCTGATGCCATTGGATCCAAACGTACACCTCTCAGCTACTTATCTAGCACCATGTCTTCCTTTGTGCTTCTATGTTTCCTGCCATGACAATAGTGGACTAAACTTCTGAACAGGAAGTCAGCCTCTAATTAAATGTTTTCCTGGGGTCACACTTTCTCTTCACAGCAACAGAAACAGTAAGACAAAGTGCTATGAACTTAGAAACACAGAAAAAAAGATCACTGGTAATAAGTTGACAGATGTTCTCTCTCTCTTTTTTTTTTCTTAAACTTTTTTTTTGGTGGGAGGAAGACAAAGAAGGCTGGCTTTTATTCACATTTTTTTTTCTTTTTGTTTGGTTGGGTTTTTTTTCCAACTTTTTTTTAATTAGATAATTTCTTTATTTATATTTCAAATGCTATCCCGAATGTTCCCTATGCCCTCCCCCCACCCTGATCCCCTACCCACCCATTCCCACTTCTTGGTCCTGGCATTCCCCTGTATTGGGGCTACCCCACCCAGGGATCCATCCCATCATCAGCCACCAAACCCAGACACTATTGCATATGCCAGCAAGATTCTGCTGAAGGGACCCTGATATAGCGGCCTCTTGTGAGGCTATGCCAGTGCCTGGCAAACACAGAAGTGGATGGTCAGTCAGCTATTGGATGGAACACAGGGACCCCAATGGAGGAGCTAGAGAAAGTACCCAAGGAGCTGAAGGGAGCTGCAACCCTGTAGGTGGAACAACAATATGAACTAACCAGTACCCCCTGAGCTCATGTCTCTAGCTGCATATGTAGCAGAAGATGGCCTAATCAGCCATCATTGGGAAGGGTGTCCCCTTGGTCTTGCAGACTTTATATGGGCCAGCACAGGGGAATGCCAGGGCCAAGAAGTGGGAGTGGGTGGGTAGGGGAGCAGGGGTGGGGGAAGGGTATAGGGAACTTTCGGGATAGCATTTGAAATGTAAATAAAGAAAATATCTAATAAAAGAAAAAGAAAAAGAAAGGACCATCTTGGTAGTGGTGAGCACATGATTCTTCCTTAATACCACCAATATTTTTACTTCCTCCACAACAGGCTGTTTGTAAGAGTGGCCCCTGGCAACCATTAAGATTGTCACTTCCAAGTTGTTTTAAAATGTGAATGTTGGCATTGACTCAGACTCGTTGAATCAGAAAACCTGAAGTGGATATAGCAATCTGGGCATTGGTAGACTTCTAGGTGACTCTAGTACCTCGCTGTTTTTGAGAACAATGATTCCATTTCTCATGTATTTCCTGGCGAAGAGGCACTACATTCTCTACTGGAACCACATACTGACAAAAACTCTAAAATGAGATTTTTTTTTTTTTGTAATTTTGATACTGTATTTGTTGTAACAATCAAACATTTTCAAATCATTTCCAAATGCCTCCTCAGAGAAGAATCACTAGCCCAAACATTAATTTACAAACTTGCCATCACATTAGACATGTAAAAGTCACTGATGTCAGTATTTCAAACACAGAAATCTCATTTTAAATGAATTAAAGCAAATAAATTTAAATTAATTTTGTTTTTACCAGAGAGGAAAATTAGTGTATACTTTTCATCTTCATCTTTTTAAAATCCACTCACAAAATTATTTCCAAAGTTGTTTGGTCAGCTCATTTTTCTCTATCACTCTTTTCAGTGAGACAATATCATCTATTTGCAATAAAGCAAATTCATTTATCTTAGTATATCTTTGATCCTGTGATCCCATCATACTCCAGAGGGAGTGTTATTAATTTTCATATAATTAAGTTCTCTCTTTGTTGTATGTTGTTCAGTGGATTTTTATAAATGCACAGAATTGTGCCTCTTCTGTCAAAATATTGTATGTCATTGTCCTACTGTCATAAAATTAATTAATGTGACCTTTTTTAGTCAAACCTTCACTCCATACATGTCATCTATTGATCTCTTACTGCCTTTATAGTTTTACCTTGTCCACAATCCCCTGAAAACAGAATTATAAGATGTACAGGTTTTTTTTATTGTATTTCCACTTAGCCATATGAACAATGCGTGGGGATTCATTGATGGCATTACATGAGCCAGTGATTATTTCCTTGTCATTGCTGAATGACATTCCACTCTCAGGATGTTCCAGAATTTGGTCATATCTAATTCAATCACCTACTAAAGAATATCGTGTTGATTCTGTTGCTGATAGAAATCAAATGAAGGGGCTGGAGAGATGGCTCAGTGGTTAAGAGCACCGACTGCTCTTCTGAAGGTCCTGAGTTCAAATCCTAGCAACCACATGGTGGCTCACAACCATCTGTAATGAGATCTGACGCCCTCTTCTGGTGCATCTGAAGACAGCTACAGTGTACTTAGATATAACAATAGTTAATAAATCTTTAAAAAAAAGAAATCAAATGAATATGAGTATCTGTGTACAGGCTACTGCCTATGCAAAGCTTTCCATTTGTTTAGTTAAAATTTGAGGGAAGGGACCCCTAAAACTCATAAGCATTTACATATTTACTAAAAAACTGACAAAAAGTTTTCGGGGATGACAATAACATTTTCGCTCTTGGCCGGTTTCAGTTCCTGCCCCGTGATTGCTGCCTTGAGTTCTAGCTCTAACTTCCCTCAGTGAAAGACTGTAACCTATTAGAGGAAGTAAAGACTCTCTCCCCAATATTGCTTTTGATTGAGGTGTTTATCATAACAATAAAGAGCAAATTATAAGACTAGCCAGGGTATTCTAAAGCTTTGCACTAAGCGGATTGTGTTTAGTTTATTGAAAAGATAAGCAAGAAAAAAGGAGCTCAGTTTTAACTCTGAACAAGTCAAGGAAGAAAACAATGAGTTGTAATTTTAATTTTTAGCTGTTCCTTCTTCATAACATTGATTTTTCTTTATCATTTCAGCAATAGTGATAGTTTTTGTACAGTGAATCTCTGTGAGGCATAAACTGAGATGTCCTTTAAATGTGAAACATTGAGGATCTGTCTCATGGCTTCCCTATCAGGGCAGTTTCCAGATACAGTGTGCTAATTGCATGGGCTGATTAGGAGAAAATTCAATTAGTTGTTAATATGCCTAAAGCTACTCAATAATACTAGTAGATCACTCTCAGGTTTGGGGACAATTAAGAGAAATTCATCTTGCGGAAGCTTGTAGGTGCCTATTGGGAGCAATGCAAAACGATTAATCTCAAATCCCTACTCCATCATTTGGAAACCAGAAAGGGATCCGCAGACATGCTGACATAACATTGCTTGTTACAGGAAAAATGAAGGCAAAGAGTTTGTGTCCTGGACTTTCCCTTTCTCTCTCTATCCTGACAACATTTATACATCTCTGTAGGCTTATATTTTTAAAAACCTACTTCAACAAGGGTTCTCAAACACTTTGACCCCACTTCTAGCCCACTGTCCAAAGGTAGGGGGAAAAAGATAGTAAACAGGACAAGGGGATGTGGACCTATTTAGTAGTCCTTTGGTGTAGTTCCAATCTCCACTGTCCGTCCAGTAGTCCAGTTCAGTCATGTCAAGATACCAGCAGTACAGTTCAAACAGTGTCACCAAACAGTTGATCAGTACTGGAAGCATGATCCAGAAGAAACAGCCAGGCATTGCCGAATCTGCCCCAGTCAGTGGGGGTGACCAGAACCAGCAGGAATGTCATCTCTCTCTCAACAAACTGCAGACTTGAGACCAATGAGGCATTTCAAGGCGAGTTATGCATTTGCCCTCCCACTGTCTGTTGGGATCTACTTTTACTCTCTCCAAACATCACATGTCCTTTCATGAGTCTTGTTTCAGCAAAAATATCACATGAGTCTGCTTTAGCAAGACATCACGTGGTTCTGTATCAAATGACACAACCAGAAATTTCCACTTCATATCCTTATTACATTGGGTTTTGTCCTTAGTAGTTTGGAAGAAAAGATTAGAATCCTCTCAAGAAAGTTGCAGTCATCTAGGAAGAGAGCCAAAATAAATGTTTGCTAAGGTAGAGGGGTAGGTGCTGATTTAAGCGGTGTAGGAAGAAGGACATAGAAATACTACTTGAATTGCTACTGTAGAACTTATGGATTCGGCTAAATATTTTTTAAAGTAATTATTCTGAAGACAGCACATTTTCTAACTTCTTAAATCATTATAGACTTTGCTTATATACTTATCTTCAGCAAATATTTGCAAGTTATGAAAATATTTAATGATTGCCTTACATTTTAACAATGTTTAAAAACTACCTCATATTTAAGGCTTTGAGAGGCACATACTTCTGTGGTTAATAAAAATATAAGAAAATATGTGCACTCTCTTCTTTTATTTGCTATACATAGAAAAATTAAATCTTAAGAAACTGAAATATGTTCTACTCTGAAACCCGTTCCTCTCCAAACTTGTATTTAATCAAATCTATTAAAGGTTATACCAGTTTTGTTTCAGAAAAAAAAAAATATTGACCAACTTAGCTGAGACTCAATGTTTTCTTATTATAAAATATTTCACTTTATACTTATTGAAAGAAATCCTTCAAAATTGTTTAAATGAGTATTACTTATTATCAGTGAACCTCTAGATATTTAAGAAATGTTAAAACTTCATAAACAGGTCTCATTATCATCCACATCTGTCTGGGAGAGGTTGAAACTCATGCTATGTCAATATCAGCACCCAAGCCATCAAGAACATGAATGAGATCTACAGAGATGGCTTAGCACTCAAGAGTGTCTGCTGCACAATCATGGCCAGCAGAGATCCGGTCCCAGTCCCACATGAGCTGGGTATCCTGCACACACCAGAACTCCAGATTCAAGGTGGGCAAAAATTGGGGCTTCCTGTCTCTCTTCTAGTAAAGAAAATGAAAGTGCCAAATACTCGGAGAGATCCTTTCTCAAAGTAATAGATGGGAAGTGGTTGGTTGAACCCGAGACATCTTCATCTGGCCTCTGGGCATGCACAGGTGTACATACCACACAAACACAACTATGTGCATATACTTACACAGATGCACATATATTTACAGAAGTCATAGATAAACAATGATTGAAAAGAATGTTAGAGATGCCGCTTTTGAGGTTATATATTGATACAGTCTCTATGACTTTCATCTAAATCACTGAAACTTATTCTACAAGTACAAATATATTTGTGCTGAAAAAAAACAAGCAGATTAATACTGCTACTTCTTTGATAGCAATGTTAAAGTGCATTATAATTTTAGAGATGATAAAATTTGAAAGAAAATAAAAGTGTGTTATGGAATCAGTATAAGGTATCACACACTAAATTCATGTTCATAAATCCAGTATTTTAGATGAAAGACTTTGAGAAAGGAAGGCATGCTCTAGTTGACAATGTCAGACTTTATTTTGTGATAGCCAGTCTCCTATAATGTAATTAAATAATCACTATATATTATAGAAACATTAAATCCAGGGAGTTCTGAGTAGAAGTTCTGAAAGAGAGTATATAATAATAGTTCTGAGTAGAGAATGCTGGCTGGTTGGTTTCAACTTGAATTGTTGATTGGCCACTTGCTAGTTCTCAGCTTATGGTTTACTCATCCTTTTAAAAAATGTCTTTTTCATTCATCCTTATAAAAGGAAATAATATGGATTAACAGGTACACTTATCACATAAAGTTAATAAGGAACTTACACTAATAAACCAAAAGACTGAATCTCCCCCAATGTTGCCATGGTCAACGTATTTTAGAAATTGTTATTTTTCTGAGGGACTGCTAACAACAGCCATCTTTTTCAATTTAGCCCTGAGTATTGAAAGACTTTGAAAATTAAAATGATCTTAGAGGATTAGTAATTGCTTCTGTAAAAGGATTCCAGCAATAGGCTCTGGGGTCTGATGAAAGCAGTTGTGAGGGTGATTGTAACAACCAGGTAAGCACGTGACCTCCCACACTTTTGTTGAGAATTCAATGGTGCTTTCTTTCATGAAGCAGGGCTTATATTGTTTCCCCAGATACTTCTGCTCAGAAATTAAATTGGGAAGAAATGTGTTTTCCATTATTTTTATTCCGCATCTCTCCGACTTTCCTGGACAACTATTACCAAAGTCTGCAGAAGACAACTCAACAAAATGGTGAAAAATATTTATTGTCAAAGTATGTGTTCCATTTCCAAAGCATGGGTGATTCTGTGAACACTTATGAAACATGCTTTATTTGTGAGATAGGATTGTAGCAAATCGCACTTTGTTAGCCATCTGCCTCTTCTACAATGTAAGACACATAGTGCATTCATACTTTACTTATTCAATAAATTCTGAGCAAATGGTAATGCCACATTATTTTATCATTGTCACTTTCTCTATTACCATTGGTATTATGATCATGCCATGATTTCCTTTTGGGTAAAAACAAATTACCATATACATAGTGACTTAAGATAAAATAAATATGTTGCATTCCAATGCTGGGGTCAAAACTCCAAAGTAGTTTTAGTTGCTCTACAGTAGACAGCATCATTACATTTCTTCCAGATCTGCTTTCCAGGTTTCTTACACTCTTTAGGCTACCTACATTCCATGACTTGTGGCACTTTTTATTCCTTAAGTCCAGAAATATATAACTACATGTCTCCAATGGTACTTCTGTAACATTACTCTTTATCTTATAGGGATCCTGTGAGCACAACTGGATAATTTCCATGAAATAACATGTTTATTAAAGGTCCTAAAATTACAACAGGGACCGTATGCTACCTAATAACATCGCTTGACATCTGTCTAATAAGTTGTAAGATGTTTTCCCAAAAGTCAATTTTTCAGCTTTTCCAGGTCAGGAATTAGGTTGAGTTAACCAAATCAGAGACCTTCTGATTCAGGGTCTCTCCTAAAGTGTACCCAGGGTGTTTGTGGGGAAGGCAGCTTAATCTCCAAGCCTGACAGGTGGTGAGAGGGTTTATTGTCAGGCTCAATCCTGTGATTTCGGGTACAATGAAATGACTATAAGTTATGGACCAGAGGTCTCTTATGTATCTAGTGTTGGCGTGTCTCTATAAAAGGCTTGGTTACCAGCTCATGGGAATTAGAGAAGTGAATGGATCATGGGTGACATAAACCATTTAGGCAAGGGTATGGTAAGCAAGTGAGTTTCCTGGAGATGACCTACCATTTTGCATGTCGGCAATAGGTGTCTTCTGGAGATGCACTGCCCCGAAAGACTTTGTCCCAGGATTGCTTCTCACCATTGATTTCCTGTCATAATCATATAACCTAATGATTCCTGGACATCAGACTACCATATTGGGCAAATTTCCTGCAGATTAACATGAAGATGAACTTTCTTGGATTAACACTATTTAGGTGAATTAATGACTTTATTACATTCCTGATTTGATTCAAATAACTTTAGACAGAAAGTTTAAGGAGATGGTTTTTGTTGTTTTGCCAGAAAAGTGTAATAAAGTTAGAATCAAGAACAGAATGTGCCCTCTCTCCATAGAATAATAAGAAAAGGCTGCATAATAAGGAATACACTGAGCTTTCATAAATTACGCTAAGGAGAAATAGGCTTGGGACAATTTTGAGATCAAAGAACAGCATTCATTCTATGTCAGGTCCAAGGATGAAGCTGAAAGTATGCACTATAATAAAGCAAGGCCATGTGAAACTGTTGCCTTGAACTTACAATGAGCTCATAGAATGAATCACTGCTTTTTGAATTTACTCTGGACAGCCTCTGTAACTCCCCTTTTGTGTAACATTTTATCTATGAGTTAATTTGAGAAACAACTTTGTTTAAGAAGGTATAAATTACCACAAAGAAGAAATAAAGTGTGACTTTGGGGCTCTCTCCAATTCATGAAATGTATTTATGAATATGTCTGCATTTTCTGTATGTAAGTACGTACATACATGTGGAAGTATATGTGTATAAGTATGCATGAACATTTGTGGAACTGATGAAACAGGTCCTGGGCCCTGCCAAAGTGTGTGCATGTGCGTGTGCATGTGCGTGTGTGTGTGTGTGTGTGTGTGTGTGTGTGTGTATGTGTGTGTATGTGCATGCCTGACTTCCTTCCTTTCTCTTCTCTTCTCTTCTCTTCTCTTCTCTTCTCTTCTCTTCTCTTCTCTTCTCTTCTCTTCTCTTCTCTTCTCTTCTCTCC
>NC_034606.1:26252797-26275616 GCF_900095145.1 Mus pahari
CAGGAGTTAAATTGCCAGAAGCCAGTGGCTTTGGCCACAGAATAGCAAAGAGTTAAAGAATACAGGAATTGCCAAAAGTTAGCAGCTTTAGGCATGATTGTAGACTCCATAACCCCCATCACTGCCTGCCTCACTACCTGGATGTCCAGGGCTGGCCTCCAGCAGCGGAGACTCTGACTAATCAATGGATTAATGCACTGATGGACTCATAGTTGAATACATTATGAGAAGATATCAAAGCTATAGAATGTGAGGCCTAGATGAAGGGTTAGTGCACCTGGAGGTAGTCCTTTGAAACACATACATTTTCATGGGATACTGGGGATCAATCCTAGAGCCTTGGACATGTTAGGGACAGACTCTGTCACTAATCCATATGCCAGCCTTGAAGAGTCCATTTTGTTCTTGGCTCACCAACTGCTTCCTCTCATAACTGGTTTGCTTCCTGGTTTCACGGAGTGAGCAGCCTCTGACACATATTTCTGTTTCTGTGACACTTTGCATTTCCTCTTGCTCAGAGCATCCAGCCAACCATATATTAAAGCCTTTGAAAACATCAGTCAAAGCCATCAGTCCTCTTTTTCCATTGTATATATCAGTTGTCATCTCGCAGTGATGGACAACTAACACACCTGCTTCGTTCACTTCCACATGGGTCCTTCTAAAATACAAGTCTCTATGTGAGAAGAGGCTTTATCAGAATGAACAAGGTTGCAGTAAAAGAGAGAGGATGTATGAGAAGATACACTTAGTGGCTGATATCCTCCCACATTCTTTATACTTTATATAATATCCACCTAAAGAAAACCACCAGGTCCACACCACACTGAGCAACTGTCAACACCATAAGGCAAAAGTCAGACATCGCTTTAGAAATATTCTTCTACCATAACCATTGTCCCTGTCTACTTTATCCTCTTTTATTGGTGACGTTTGAGCCAAATACCCTTTCCAATGAATTCTGTCATTATATTTGAGTCTCTAGAACAAAGCCTAAGGGAGCCCTATATCAGGACTTCCCCACCCTCCCTGGTTTATTGTGCATCCATTGCTGAGAAATTCAACTCTCTATTATGTTGCCGCTGTAGTAATTTACTTACAGTGAACCATGACTAAGCTGTTCTCCATTCAAAAGCCATTCATGGCAATTATTTTTTATCATTTGCAGAAAGTGTTGACACTACACAGGCTTAAAAGGCCCCTTCTGACTAAACCTTTCCTCTCCAGCTTTGCATAAGCCCATCTCTTCATTCACCATGCATGCTTCTTTAGTTCCTCTTGGTTTATACCTTTCCCAAACACGGGGCTGTGTGTAATCCTCCTATGCCTTGGCTGATGCTGTTCTTTCTACCAAACTGGTCCAAACAACCTTTAAGACGTACAGTTCCTCATACAATCTACAAAACACACATTAAAAAGAGTCAAAACTACTAGTAACCAGGAAACTAATGACCATAAACATACCAGAAATACCATCTTTAACTGAATTTTCCAATCTCCCTCCTCGTACTTCATCTTTCTCTTCTACTCGAAGCTATTCTCCATTTCATGTTTTGTTTGCATTTGTTTAAGACATGTTTATAATGTGCTTGTGCACCTAAGCACTAATATTATCATTTAGGGATACATGGCACATGAAATCCTGGCATTAACTGATGTTCTTTATAGCTGAAGCAACAAGTTATCACTATTTTGTAATAAGATTTTTGTTTGTTTGTTTCTCAGAGGTAGTCTTGATATGTAGCCCAGATTTACCCTCTTGTAATCTTCATGCCTTAGCCTTCCAAGTGCTAGAAATGTAGGCATGCTTCTTCCTGCCCTTCTTATAGCAATCAGTTTTATAAGCCCATGTGAATTTATCTCCTGTATGCATGGATCTGGATATTGTCAGTATTTTGCCGCAAATGGCATTGCTGCTGTGGAATTCTTGATCTTCTGCACTGGAGCACATGTGAAGATTTTTCTGTGATATATTTGCCTAGAATTGAATACTCCATCAGTTGTAATATGTGCAATTTATCAAATCTTGGGGGAATTTTCTAATATGTTTATACTGGCATGCATACTCCCTCACAGAGTATGAATGACCCTATAGCTGATTTAATATTGCTAGCCTTTTAACTTTCACAAACAAATTAATAAATGTGCAGAGTGGAATGTCTTTCCACTCGTTTATTTATCCCTTAGCTTTTCTCTTTCCCATTTCCCAAAATGCCATTAGGTCTCCGATGATTTCTTTCTTTCTTTCTTTCTTTCTTTCTTTCTTTCTTTCTTTCTTTCTTTCTTTCTTTCTTTCTTTCTTTCTGTTTTAATTTGTAGGAGAGTTCAGGTATTTTGAATCCTACTTATTGTATTTTCACTTTTATGCTATTAATGTTGTCTCAGTCAACAGACACTGTTATTGTATGATGATCAATTTACTTTGTCTGTCAAATCTGACCTCATCCTTCCCTAGCCAAGGTCAGAAAAGTAGAAAACGGTTGTGGTATCTTATAAAAGCTCAAAATTTAATTTTTCTTAATTCCTTTGTGGGATAGGGTCTCATATAACCCAGCATGGCCTCAGACTCACTATGTAATTAAAGCTAATTTGAACTCATGGTCTTCTTGCCTCTTCCTCCCAGGGTTAAATGCTGGAATTACAGATATGTGCTGGATTCTTTCTTTGGGGAGGGCAGGGGGTTAGGGTTTTTTCCTTTTTTTTTTTTTCTTTTCTTTTTTCTTTTTCTTTTTCTTTTTCTTTTTCTTTTTCTTTTTCTTTTTCTTTTTCTTTTTCTTTTCTTCCTTTCTTTCTTTCTTTCTTTCTTTCTTTCTTTCTTTCTTTCTTTCTTTCTTTCTTTCTTTCTTTCTTTTTTTTAAGACAGGGTTTCGCTGTGTAGCCCTGACTGTCCTGGAACTCACTCTGTAGACCAGGCTGGCCTTGAACTCAGAAATCCGCCTGCCTCTGCTTCCCAAGTGCTGGGAATAAAGGAGGGTGCCACCACTGCCCTGCCTCTGTGCTGGATTCTTACTCTGTTTTGAAATCTATTTGAGATTAAATCTTATGTATGATAAGAGGTAGTTACTAAATTTCAACACTCCTCTTAGATACTATCAGCTTCCAGAGCATTCAATTTATTAATTATATTTCTGTCATTTCTATTTCTAGTTTCTGTTTCATAAATAATAATTATTTTCCTTTATGAGCACACAATCCTTTTGTGTTTGACAAATGTTGCATCCAAGCATTGAATCTTTTTTTGATCATTATTGTACTTTCATAAATTTTGTCTGATACGGCAAGTTCATACTCTTTTTAATACAACATTTTTATGAATTCCTTGGGAATTGCAATGTATTTTAACCATATTCACCTTCCACTCCTATGTTCTCCAAGATCAGCCCCTATCTCCTTAATGCCAACCCAACCCAACTTTCTGCCTCTTTTTATTTTTTGAGTAAGCAAGTGAGTCCAGGTTTTGCTTCAATAAACTCTTGGGTGTGGGGCATCTGCTAGAGCGTTGTTGAATACAGAAAGTCAGCTGTCCTTTTGCTAGAAACTATCAGCTCTCCATATCTCCTTGGCTTGGAGTCAGGGCTCCCAAACCTTCTCCCTCCATGGCTGGCTCAATCTTGTACAGGTGTTTGGGCTCTTGAATGCAAAGGTTCTGTTGAATCCAGAATACATTGTCACCATATTGTACTTTTGTAATATTTTTGTCTGAGAAGACAAGCTATTATTCTTTATAAAAAATATTCCAACTATTCTCTCTGAGTACTTTTTAAAGTGTTAGCATCAACAAGTCATAGATAGGGGTCTGGGGTTAAGACAAAGTACTGAAAATACACAGAGAGTGAAATTTTACATTCTTTTTTTTTTTTTTTTCATTAGTCAGAGGAAGAGAACCAATAGGATGCGTACATTAAAGATCATCCCCACCTCCTCCACTGGCTTATGTAGAGATAGACTGGATAATCCAGCAGGACCTGTCTATGCACTGGAGTAACATGAACCCAAGGGCTGGTCAGTCCATGAGACTGAATAACTGCCTCAGCAGTCCTTATCTGGTGCTAACGGCCCTGAGGATTCCTAGACAGCCAGGAATGCTTTTCAGTCCATGTTGGAAAGCCAGAACAACTGAGTTGCAATGGCAGACAAAGATGGCAGCAGAAGTCACAGGATCCATGCACTGGCCCACAAGAGGTGAAGGCAGAAAAGCAAATAGTAGTTTTTCCCTTGAGCATCTAAGATTTGGGCTGTGGCCAGAATGTGATGCCCACCCTGGTGGAGAGTCTACATCACTCAGTCGATCCTTCCAGGGTTGTCCTTACAGACTTGCCCAGAGGAACACCTCTTAGTTGACTCCAGATCAAATCAAGTTGGCAATTGAGATTAGTCATCATCTGTTATTTAGCACACTAGACATTGGGGCAATGAGTGGGCACGTAAAAGACGTCAGTCATTACCTACCTGAGGTCAGTCATGTCTCTGCCTCCAAAGATGCTAAATCCCAGCGGAGTTTCAGAGTGACGCCTGATAAAATATGCTTCTTTCAGAATGTACAAGGGGGACAGAATCACCTCACAGTCTGTGTGTGGCTCTCCCGAGTCAACTCAGCCTTACAACTCTGAGCTTTCATTGCAAAACTTTTACATGAAGCTACAGGGAAGCGAATGTATGTTATTTTTCTTCAAATCTTGTTTATGACTCTGGATGTTTGTGAATACACGTACTAGATTTGTTAAAGTTTTCTCAGAAAGGTTCAAACCTTTTTTTTTTTCTTTTTCTTTTTCTTTTTCTTTTTTTTTTTTTCGAGACAGGGTTTCTCTGTATAGCCTTGGCTGTCCTGGAACTCACTTTGTAGACCAGGCTGGCCTCGAACTCAGAAATTCTCCTGCCTCTGCCTCCCGAGTGCTGGGATTAAAGGCGTGCGCCACCATGCCCGGCTTCAAACCATTTTATATTAGCATAGAAGTTATCCTTATAATTGAACAAAGCTTGGTGAAAATGCTTTGTCAAAGCTTAATTCTTTAGAGAAAGAATTATACTCTTTAAATATTTATTTAAAATATGTAGCACTGACTGGCATTATTCTGAATTGGTAGAACTGTTTCAGTCAAATTTAAAACATGGAGGCTGTCTTTCAGGTGTATTTATTGGTACTCTTAAGAAAGTTTCATGATTTTTCTCCTTAAAGATGTTTTATATATTTTATTGAATTTATTTCTAGGTAAATTATTTGTTCTTCACACATTCATAAATGATATTTTTACATTTTATTTTCTGACTGGTTCTGTTCCATAAAGTTACAATTGGCTTCATAATGGATTTTGTTTCTGGCAAACTTGCTGAACTCCCTTACAATTGTAGTAAATTTTCTACATATTATTTTATGTTTTCTATAGAGGTAATTCTGCAAGAATAATGATAGATTTATTTCCTCCATTTTTGTCCTTATAATTTATAAATCTTTCTTGCTGTATTGCATAGGCCAGAGTTTCCAGGAAAACATTAAATGCAGAGTAGATAGAATTATCCTTGTCTTATTCTTGAGTTGAAGGAAATGATTTTAAGTCATTATGCATCATATTGAGTATTCTTTTATATATTGTATATCAGTTTGTCAAAAGCCTTTCTATTGGTGGGCAATGGTGGTGCACGCCTTTAATCCCAGTACTTGGGAGGCAGAGACAGGTGGATTTCTGAGTTCGAGGCTAGCAGCCTGGTCTGCAAAGTGAGTTCCAGGACAGCCAGGGCTACACAGAGAAACCCTGTCTCGAAAAACAAAACAAAACAAAACAAACAAACAAACAAAAAGCCTTTCTATTAATGACACTTTAAATGAATGTGTTGAGTTATATTACAATGGTTTTCTACTATTACTGATATGCTTTTATAATTTTTTTTTCTCCTGTGCAACTCAAATTGATTTTCTAATGTTAGTCCAACTTTTATTCTTGGGAATTAGCCCATTTTAATTGGATTTATTTTTAATAGATTTATGAAGTCCATTGTTAAAATTTTACTTAAATTTTTCCATTTTTGTTCAAGAATTACACTGATTCACAATTTTCCTTTGCTATATAGCCTTATGATTGTTTTGGTAGAAGTTTATACTAATAAATTCACTGGGTAGTATTCCCTTTTTGATACATTGGAATAATGTATATGTGATTAAAGCATTTTTATCCCCATGAACATTTAGTAGATCATTTCTGAAAACTTTTGACTAGTTTTCAAAAATTTAGTGGTTCTATCATTGTTTTTTTTAATAAATAAGGTGAATAATCTCCATAGTATTTCTACAATTGCAGTAAAGATTTTGAAATTTGCTCATATGTTTGAAGTACTTTTTTGATATCGACATCCTCTTCAGTCAATTTCTATTCAGTGCCACATTTTCCTCCCCCTTTTAAATGATCAAGTTATTATGTTCCTTTGTTTCATCAGTTGTAGCCATGCCCCATGTCTTCGATGACAACATATGGCAAACTTGGAAGCATAAAACGACACAGATGTGCTCACTTTAAGTTCTGGAAGCCAGTAGCCTACAATAAAACTCGGGGGCAGAAATGTAAGAGTGGTAGTAAAGTCACGCTATTTTTGGAAACTCCATGGAAAATTATATTTCTCCTATCTTCTAGTTACTAGTATCTGCCCACACTTGGAATAGAGAAATGTCGTTTCTCTAGAAAAAATAACCAATTGGAGAAGGGGCAAAAACATGTACTTAATTCTGCCACACATATTAACTAACATATTAAGCATTGTCTATTGATATAATATTGGTATAATGTACATGGAGTGGAGTCTCATGATCATGCTCATCAAATTGACCCATGAGGCACAGTTAGTAAACTGAAAGCCCAAGAATGCTCAGACTGTGGTTGCAATCACTCCCAGAATAGCATTTGACAAAATGTCTCTGAATATTTCATGCCCTGGTTAAATTTGTTAAATTGAACATTGCACTTGGCTCCTGGCTGCCACATGCCAGTCTCTGCTGCTCCTTTACCCTGCATTGTCATGTTCTTTTCCACATACTTATCTACTTGTTAGAATCAGAATTCATTTGAGCACAGCCAGATAATCCAGCTTAATCTCTCCTTCTCATAATTCTCAGTTTACTCACAGCTGTGGGGTTCTTTTGAACCACATTAGGGAAGTCCACGCATCTCAGAGTTTAGGGCATGGACAGAGCTGCAGGCAGGATGGAGCGTTGTTTCAACTTCCACATTTTAGGAGCCACTTTGTGGTGGTTGCAGTGGTGTACACCTTTAATGCCAGCACTTGGGAGGCAGAGTCGGGTGGCGTTTTGTGATTTCAAAGCCAGCCTGGTCTACAAATTAAGTCCAGGACAGCCAGGTCTCTGTTACAGAAAGAAACCTTGTCTAAATAAGTACCACTTTGAAGTAGATTGTCACTTTCTATATTTACTTTTACTTTGCATCATTGTTGGTGATATTAACCCATTTTTGCTTTATTTGGAGGTGAAGTTGTAATTGGAGGCTATTTTTCTGTTTATACTCTTATAATGGAAAAATATACATTTTCCTACAAGCAACGCTTTTACTGCATCTCATAAATTTCAATATATGCAATTTTCATTATCATCTAATTCAAACTGTTTAAGATTCTTTATATTTATGTTTTTTGACCTAGGAATGGTTCAAAAGTGTATTCCCAACTACGTTGTCTTTTAATACGGAGCCTAAGCTAACTTAATCATGTGATCTATAGGGTATCGATGCTTTAAGACTGGCTGAGTGATTTAGAGTTTAATATATGACAGCTTTTGAATGACTAGATATATTGTTAAGGAGCTGAATGGGGCTCAGTGTTCTGCACCTACAAGCTCTAGACCTATAACTTCACCATTTTTTCCTGAGCTGGCTGAAATTTTATTCCTCCAAGAAGCTTTTCCTGAGTGTAGGGTTGGGTCTTGTATGCTCCCTTCTGCCCCATGTAGGAGTCTTTACAATACCGTCAATACAGTCTCTTCAGTTTCTCTCTTCTACATCCTTAAAAGCCTCAAGAACTGAGTACTTTTTAGCTGTCTTTGTCTTTCCTTTTCTCAGCTCTTTATCTGCTGTAGAAGCATTAAGCAAATAATTACTGAACTAAAGAACTGCCTGAAGCTGTCTTTAAAAAGCTTCTCTGCCAACCGTCTTCTTCCAGGTAAACAGTACTGACTGCACTCCAGAATGAATGCCAGCCTAATGCATTAAAATTAGTGGAAGGAAGGGTAAAGTTTCAGCTCAATTTAGAAAATGCTGGGGAATGGGGTATCCAGAGAGATAACTCGGTTCTAAGAATGGTTCTTGCACTCCCAGAGGACCTGAGTTGGGTTCCCACTATGCACCTATAATTCTAGATCCACTGTATCTTAGGCTTTCCTTCAGCCCCTAAAGACACCTGCACACATGTGGCAAACATACAGACATACAAATATACGTGAATAAAAATAAATCTTTTTTTTTTTAATGGAAAGTGAACCTAGGGGAAAGCCCGTCCTTTATCTCCACAGCTGAGGTAGATTTACGAAAGTCAGATGTGGCTTCATGAATTCACAATATCCAACCCCTCAGATTGACTTTTGATTCTTCACTGATGATTGTGACTTAATTATTCTGGAATTACAGGTTGTATAGATAAAGGATGACCCATAATGAACCACCTTGAAGATTATTAGACTACAAAAAATTTGGTGTCTTTGGAACTCAACTCATATTTTCCCGTATTTGGGATCAGAAAAAAAACTAATAAACCTAGCTTGGACCTATTTTCACATGCTTTCTTTAAGAATCCAGGCAAAAATTTAAAGTTTCCCTAGGTTCTCCAACTATTCCAAGCTATATGTTCACATAAAACAATTTGGAGCTGGAGAAACTGAACCCATGAAATCTCAAATATACAGTCACCTAAACAAGACCTGCATGGTGACAACACTAGGTGACAGGCTAATATAGATAAAGAAAATCTCACGTGGCCCTAGGTGAAGAGCTCTTGGAATTAATAGCTCTTGAGAAACATGGAGACTCAATCTTCTCCAAGCATGAGTCCCCTGCCAGATTATCTATTCCTAAGCATACATCCATATCAACTCTAAATGGGTGCAGTAGGGTGTGTTTATAAAGGGATGTGCGACCATATAAGTAACGATAATCATTAAAGAAGAGGTTACCAATGTGAGAGGGAGTATGAAGGACATAGGATGAGTTAAAAAGGCATGTGTGGAAATAATGTAAATACAATGCTCACATAGGAAGTTCAAAAAAAAAAGAATTTAAGATTTAAATAAAAATAACTGTTGCCTTCCTAATCTGAAAGAATTTTCCTGCTCTTACCAAAAATTATATATATATATATAATATATAATAACTTAAAATTTATATATGTATAAATATTGTATATATGTATTAAATATGTATAAATACTTATATATATATATATATATATATATATATATATATATATATATATATAATAACTTAAAATTTAGCTCAAATGTCTCCAGTCTTGAGTGTGTCATAGCATCATCAAAGCTTATCTGATATAAGCCCAGGTATACATCCAAAAAAAATGATATTTGAATGGCTCAAATTAAAAAATAAGTTCTATACCAAACATACATTAAAGAATTAATTGGCTATATTCTGTGTATAAACTGGAAACGTAACTTTAAAATACAGATAGAAAGCTAAGAACTATAAAACCACATAGAAAGGAATTTGAAGGCGGCAAATTCAGAGGAGTCACAATACTAAATCAAATTTACTGCATTTCGACTTTTGATGTTTTTCATATTAATTGTTGACTACAGAGTAGGGTACCTAGTGTCACCTGGGCATGTGTGTGAATTGCTTTCCCCACATAGTTTTCCAAAAAGACTCTTCTTACATGCTCCTGTGTAATGGCTGGTTTTGTGCGTCAATTTGACACAGGCTGGAGTTATCACAGAGAAAGGAGCTTCGTTTGGGGAAATGCCTCCATGAGATTCAACTGTGGGACATTTTCTCAACTAGTAATCAAGGGGGGAGGTTCCCTTGTGAGTAGGACCATCTCTGGGCTGGTAGTCTTGGGTTCTATAAGAGAGCAGGCTGAGCAAGCCAGTGGAAGCAAGCCAGTAAGGAACATCCCTCCATGGCCTCTGCATCAGCTCCTGTTCTCTGACCTGCTTGAGTTCCAGTCCTGACTTCCTTGGTGATGAACAGCAGTATGGAAGTGTAAGCTGAATAAACCCTTTCCTCCTCAAACTGCTTCTTGGTTATGATGTTTGTACAGGAATAGAAACCCTGACTAAGACATCCTGTATCCATGGTTAAAGGTCAGCAGATTTATGGGATTTGAGCTCTATGTTCTCTTCCATTGACTTTTTGGTCCATTTTTGTGCCAGGATTGTGGCACTTTCTTTCTTTTTTTTCCCACCCTTTTTTTTATTAAATATTTTCTTTATTTACATTTCAAATGCTATCCCAAAAGTTCCCTTTACTCCCCTCCCGCCCCTGCTCCCCTACCCACCCACTCCCACTTCTTGGCCCTGCCATTCCCTTGTACTGGGGCATATAAAGTTTGCAAGACCAAGGGGACTTTCCTTCCACCCATGGCTGACTAGGCCATCTTCTGCTGCATATGCAGCTAGAGACATGAGCTCTGAGGGTACTGGTTAGTTCATATTGTTGTTCTACCTATAGGGTTTCAGACCCCTTCAGCTCCTTGGGTACTTTCCTTAGCTCCTCCATTGGGGGCCCTCCATCCAATAGCTGACTGATAGATTCATGGTGTATCGGAGATATTGTGGTATGGTGTTTCTAGTTTGATATACAGAACTTCTTGTTTTGTGAACTAAAGTCTTTCTAGGTTTGGTTATTCCTTCTCTGAACAACCATTCAGATTTTAAAGGAGCCTTTAGGGTCTTCTATACATAAAAGTGCCACAATAAAGAATGTCATTGACTACAGATTAGAAGGTTGCAAGCTTTTCGATGGCACAGTTAAGGGTTTTATTTATTTGCCAGTGCAATTGTACTGTGAAAACAGACTGTTTTCAAGTACACGAACATTTTGGAAAGACTAAATAGAAGTGATTCATAAAATAATAGCCTCTCCATTTGGATCACAACATCAGATGATGTTAACAACTACTGAAATTAGTCTTACTGCACTCAAGCATTATAAATTCCCAAAAGCATTCAGAGAAATTTGAAATCCTGAATGATGCAAACCCAGAACAAGTTGATTCTAAGTATAGGTAAGCTTTAGTAACTTAAGGTGAAATAATATATGATGTTCAAACATCTCCAAATATAGGTGGCATATTATGGGTTACAAATGTAGGTAACATAAGAATAATGGTAAAAAATATTCCACAAATATAGTAAAACTAGAGATCAAGATGCTCTTATAATCTAGAAATGCATAATACATATGACACAAGACTCACCTTAACTTTTTCCTTGCTAAAAGATTTTGACATCATTTATGAAAGTTTCATTGCCACTACAAAATATATGTGTCTATCTCTGTTGAAGGACAGAGACTTTGCTGCAAGTTTACTACCACTCTGGCTGTGAACATGGCCAGAGATTTGGCTTAGACAAAGTGATTTTAGCAACTGTGGTGTACAGTTTTAACTCATGCTTGGCATAGAAATCACTCTAGTACTTTGTGGAAGAAGAACAACTCTCTAGCCAGCTACAGACAACACCCAAGTGTAACATCAGACAGTCACACCAACTTCACTTTAGACCAGAATATGAGCTATGTCATGACCTATGTGAACGTCTGTTTTAAAAGTCAGTGAGTTTTATGTGTAATTCACTGGGCAATGTTCTTTACTTCTCTCCTTTGTATCCACAAACCATTCCATGGTTTGACAGATGCTAAGATCAGTTTTTGAAAACACTGAAGTAGCTGTCAAAAGGAACAAAAAATTTCTCACAGCAAGGGTTGGGAATAGAGTGTTGAGATGGAGAGTAACACAGCCACAGTACTAGTGTCAGTGGCTCTTCAGACATAAACATCATTATAACTATTCCCATTTTTCCAGTATGCCTGGGAATAAAACCTAGAATTCTACCGCACTCTCCATGTTCTCATGACTAACCCCAACCATGAATATTCACCCAAATAATGAACTAATGTCCATAGAAGAAACCCATAGCTACTGAAACCAAAGACCTTGAAGGTTAGGAGAAAAGGAAAACTGGTAAAAAGTACTGGGCCAAATTCTTTAATGGGTTTGACTGGATTGTGTGGAGAAGCTTAGAGAACAGCTGCAAAGTAGGACACCAATGGCCAGATGTTCAAGGGAAACTGAACAAACAAAAATATTGCATGAGAAAGGAAAATTTGACTACCATAAATTATCAGACTGAGCAGTGAATGATGTTTACAGAGACACAGCAGTATAAATACTGAATAAGAGTCTGCCAAAGAACTGAAACAAATACTAATGAAAGGAAAGGTACATGTTGGCTAAAGATGATTGAAGGTCCATCAGCACGAAATCTCAATTGATGAATTAAGTGATTTCTCAGAAATCGAGGAAACAGGTCAGTGGTAGAACTCTAACCCAATATGTATGGCATCCTGGATTCCACCCCCAGCATTGCATAAAAGAAATCAATTTAATTTAATGAGAATGGTTAGAAAATAAAGAAATAATTTAACATAAGTATTATTGGTAAATAATGAAATAACTGCCAGAATAAAGAGGATAATACATAGAGCAATGTGTTAAAAATCATTCTAGTTGAAACAGAATAAATAGGGATGAAAGAAACTGAATTTCTTTCAGTTTCACTAAAATGTTCAAAACACAAGTCAAGATACTTGAAATGCCGAGGAGATATTGGCAGTTTTGGAAGGAAACCACAATAAGGAAGTAATTGGGGAATCGTGAACTAGAAACCCCAGTTCCCAAAGAAAGGGCAGACAGATAGTTTCTCCATTAATAGAGACTTAACTTCAGTGTCCTTGAATCAGCTAGGCATAGCAGCAACCAACAACTCAAAGGCATTTCCCCATGCTTAGTACTAACATACTGTTAGATAGCATGTATGAATGCACACATATACATCTATATGCATGTACATATGTATGTATATATGATGTATATATATACGCATATGTCTATACATATGATTTCTTATGAATGAACAGATGACCTAGAAAATTTACCACATCTGGAGCCTTCCTAAAAGAAAATTTTAAGTACATGCTCCAGGAATAACAGAGAAAGCACTAGGAGCTGATGAGATAGTTCAGCTCTTAAGCATTGGCTACTCTCACGGGGGTCCTGAGTTTAATTTCAAGCAACCACATGGTGATTTATGACCAACTATAAAGGTATCTCATGCCTTCTCTAGGCATGGAGGTGTACATATAGACAGAGCACACATACCATAAACAAATAAACAAACAAACAAATAATAATGAAAGCTGAAGTGAACTTTTCTGGTTTCTTTGGAGACTCAGCTATGTCATTTGATGTTTTTCTGGAAGTTGTCCTCTGAGATGATGTTTTGCTGAAGCAGACACAGGAGACGGGGTTTTGTGGAGGCAGATACGTGGGAGGATGTTCTGCTGAAGCAGGCACTCGAGGATGCTTTGCTGAGAACAAGCACATGGTGTTTGTCTGGAAGCTGTCTTGTGAAAGGACATGTCACGCTTGGCTGGAGTGGATGCTTGAGTGAACAAGTGATGTGTAGGGAGACTATAAACATAACTACATAGGGAATGAAAGGACACCCTCCCATTGGTTCGCCTGGCAACACTTTGCTGGTCTTTGCTGATCTTCACTTGTCATGACTTCACAGAGAGAAACATGGCAGAAAACTTCTCTTGGTATTCCAACTGTTTCTTGCCACTTCTGTGGACTTGTGCCAATTCTGGAGAGCCTCATAGTTTCTTCTGGACTGAGCTGCTGTTACTGATTCTTGTTTGGTGTTCGGGATGGGACTGCTGCTTCCTGACAATCAAGACTGAAATCATCCGAAAGGACTATTTCTAAACAGGTCGACATCTCCCATTTCCTTCTAACCTTTCCCTCCCCCTCTCTGGTAGGAGGCCTAGGGAGGAGGTTAAAGCATTTAAGAAGCATTATTAAAGTGATTTTTGAAAAATCTAAAGCCTACAGAAAGCAGTAATATGTGGTAAATAAATAACTTGTTTACTACAAAAGCCTACATTCTTACTTTTATGAAAGCACGGGTTTTGATATTGCAGGCCAATATCACATTATTGATGAGATATGATAACTTAATGACTAATGACTTCTACCTATGATTTAGGAGCACTAAACAGAAAGACCAGAGGGAAGGAAAGAGAGTTTCATAGTAAAGAGAGACAAGTATTCATTTGAGAAAATAAATAACAGCTCTGTGCTACAATATGTTAGGGACACCAACTCAAATTAAAATAGAACATGAGATGTTTTTCAAACTACAAGAATAAACTTTAATACACAGAGGTGAGTTAAAAAGGCAGGGGGCAGAAGAAAGCACTTTGAGTATCAAGCATTAAATGAGATTTCTGAAATGAACATCTGTAACAAATATAAATAGGTTAACGGCGGTCAAAGTCGGGCCTGATGGTTCATGTTGGCTGTCCTAGTATTTGGAAGGTAATGGTAAGAGGGTCAGGAGTTCAAAGCTAACCTTAGCTACAGAATTGGTTGGAGGCCAGTTTGGGGTGTGTTAGACAGGGTCAAAAAGGAAAAAAAAGGTGGGAAGGAAGGAGAGGTAGGGAAGAGAGGGAGGAGAGAGTTTGGTGCTAAAATATGTGACTCCACAACTGTCTAAAGCCTTAGAACATACAGGCTTTTACAGGCTTAGCTTTAGAGGCCTAGTTCTTGCTTGCATTAGAATCCCGCTAAGTAGGTTTCTTCTGTCCTCTCAGACCTGAGCTCCATGGATGGCAGTTATACAAGAAAAAACAAAAACAAAAACAATTGATTTTCCCTTCCTCAGCCCAGAAGTCACATGTTCTGTGTGTCTGTCATTGCCAACCTATACACACATACACACACACACATACACACACACACACACACACACGCACATGCACGTACACACGTGCACCTTTACTGAGAAGTCACTGGCTAGTGATATAGAAAATCATATAGATTGTTTCATAATCAGAATCAGCCTCAGCAACAAAGACAAATGAAGTAACACAAACCATGAATAGGATAAAAAGCTTTGAGTTTTAAAGATATAGTTTCAATATTTCTAAAGTCATATGTTAAAATCTACTGAACTTTGGACCGTCTAGTTGCAACAGTCAGATTCTAGAAGGAAATGGAACAAGAAGAAAATAAATCTCATCTAGAAGACATAAAAGCTACAATGGTAATAAAAAAATCAAATCTCCTTATGCCTGGGCAAGCATCCCAAGAAAAGAGCAGATCCGGACTCCAGCTGTCAGTCGCCTGTGTCTCAGCTGCAGCTGTTGCCTTTACTGCCCAACCTTGTGAGAGTGGCCATGAACCATATAACTTTTCCTTCCCAAGAGTTGACAGTACTGAAGTTCAACTACAGCAAATGCTTGACGGGCAATGACAGTAAGGGGCATCTCTCTTAGGTTTCTGTACTCTACCTCCCTTTAGCTCCAACAATACTGAAGAAAGGGCAGCCATTGCCACTAAGTCTTTGTAGCTTACTTCAATGGCACTTTTATGATGGGCATTCAGCTAAACTCCATCAGCCTTCCAGCCGGCTTCTACAGAGCTCAATGGAACCCACTTCAGAACATCTTGCCAAGTTCTGCCAGATGCCAGCTGACTTTCCAGTGCAACTCTTGTGGCTCAGCATGTCCTGCTGTGCCACATTGATTTTCTCGAGTCCCGGGAAATTCCAAGGGGTGCTTGCTAGTGAGTGTCAAAATCATTCTAAGGAAATCTCAGGTGATTCCTAGCTTCTTGCAAGTCTTTATGGACACGCACTAACAGGTTTCTGACCACCCTCATGGGGTCTACAGAACTTCAATCACAAAGTCTCCATCTGCCTTTGTGAGCTGGTAAGAGCTGATCCTATTCCAGGTTTGTTCCTCTCCTGAGCATGCTACCTCTGACATAGTAGTCATGACTTGTCACATGTATGATGGATGTATGCTATATCCATAGTCCTTAAATACCCTAATTGTCATTTAATAATTATTTTTATTATTTAGTATGTTTGGGGGCTCCTCTTGAATGTCCCTCCTCTTGAAACATTCCCACCTGAAAGGAGGACAGTGACTCATCAAAGGTGAGAACATAAAAAAGATGCAAGAATCTCAAAGTTCCTCCTCAAGGTTATATAAACATGTTCTGGAGAAGCGAGACCTTCTGTCAGACCCTCTATGTCTCAGTCTGAGAGTCGGGGATCTATAGGAATACAGCTTTTGTGCATTGCCAGCCATACTGCAATGTGTGCTTTTTAGTGATTCAGCATGGGTATTCTTACAGATAGCCCTTCACCCACCCTCCTACCAATAACCCAGGTACAACAAGCAGGTAAATACTTTGGTCTGATATTAATGCTATATTTAGAGTTAAGAGATGTTTATTCATAGTTCCCAAGGGAACACAAAACAATGCAGATCACTATATTCAATGATTCCATCTGCTAATGGATCCCAACATTAGTCTAAGATCCAGGTGGTTCTGATAAGACTTCATGCTCAATTTCAAAGTTTAGACACTTCTGACATTGTCATTAAGAAGAAATGAGAAAAAAAAATCTATTTTATTGTTCTTGTAAAATTGACATTATCAAACTACATTTGGACAATATATCAGAACAGATCTATGTCCTTCAGCAGATGGGTGTATAACCACAGTAAAGCTTGTAACTAAAACAGGATATTCAACAATAGTCAAGCCACCGACTTGGAGAAACAGATGGGATATGCAGATGCTAAGTACAGAGAGTTTTTAAAGAGGTAAAACCATTTCGTATGACCCTACAGTAGTGGGGATATATCATTGTATATTTAGGGAAACACAAAAATGACTACAGCAAGCATGGAGCTTAAAATAAACTGTGAGTTTTAGACAGTGCCTTGGCATTTTAATGCAATACATTTGCCAGGCTGACCAGACAATAATACAAAGAGGAACTAGGCTAGACCAGAGGATATGATATGGAAACTTTCTGAGTGTTTCCATCAATTTTTGTGAACCTTAAAATTGAAAACAAAAAGACATTAAAAACATATTCCAGGGGCCTAAAGGATGGCAGTTGGTAAAGTGATTGTTACACAGACATGAGAACTGGTGTCAGGTCCCCAACATCCTTGTCTAAAGCCAACCATGGCAGCACAGGTTTGTAGTCACAGTCGTGAAGAGGTAGGGTCAAGTGGATCACTGCCTGCAGTTCATTGGTCATCCAGTCTGGCTGAGTTAGTGAGCTCCAAGTTCTGGGAGAGACTGTCTCCTAGAAAATGGGCTGGGGAGTAATGAAGGAAGACATCCGATATTAAACATCTAGATTCCATGTGCATTCACATACATGCAACCCTGTGTTCATGTACACATGTAAACATGTGCGTGCACATATACCACATATCCATACAAATCATAATCCCAGCCCAATTTCACTTAGTAGTAAAAATTCTAATATACTGAAATAAATATTAGATAAATGAGCTCAGTGCTATTTAAATATTAATGGCAAAATAAGGATCATATATGTAGAATAGGTACATCGTATGTACCTATAATAAATATAATTTATTATACTAATAATTAAAAGAAAATGATTTGGTCTCATTCACAGTTTATAAATATATCTGGCGAGTCTCGGCATCACTTTTTCTTTTTCTTTCTTTCATTTTTTTTTGGTTTTTTCAAGACAGGGTTTCTCTGTGTAGCCCTGGCTGTCCTGGAACTCACTTTGTAGACCAGGCTGGCCTCAAACTCAGAAATCTACCTGCCTCTGCCTCCCAAGCACTGTGATTAAAGGCGTGTGCCACCACCGCCCGGCTTCAGCACCACTTTTGACAAGCCATCAGAAACTAGGTAAGAACAGCACTTTCTTAATGTGAAGATAGTGATATACCCTGAAAATTGACAGTGAATATAACTAAAACCAGTAATATAAAAATAAAGAAATATCAAAACTGTATTTATTCTTTATTCTGAGTATTCTACAAAAGCAACAAACTGTAAGGATGAAAGTTTATAGTATTTTCTGATTGTAGAGAGACCAATATTTATTCAAGCAATAAGCAATTAAAGTAGGTACTAGAAAATAAGGCTATTTTAAAATATAACATATATAGATATTAACTTACAGAATGTGAAACATCTTTACAGAGTCGTTTTACCTTATTAAAGCTACAAAACAGGTCTGAATAAATGGAGAGGTGATTACATCTACTAAGATTTGACTTAGCATTATAAAGATGTCATATTTTGCAAAATTATCATTTAAATTGCATTATCACTAACAATTGGATCCTTCTACCAAGTTCCACTCTGGCTGGAAACCTTGGGCCTCAGGATTTTGTTGATCTTTTACGCCTGCATTAATTGCCCAGAATCATGGGTGTCACTGTGACATTTTTTGCACATGTATATAATTTACTCTGGATCCAAAGATTCTGCAGCTAGAATAGAAACAAACAGAAAACTGAGAAATACAATGAGACGTAAAGATGATTCGTGACATCATGTAGGTGGAGCTGGCAGCCTGGGGTAATGAACGCCTGTACCAAAGCCAGGAAATGCGGTGAAGGGAAAGTGTGCTAGCTTTCAGTATTTAACTGTATGTTAGACAACGATTTAAATAATTCCAAAAAGACAGCATCCCTTTTTATCTGTGATGCTTAGTTTTAATTTTCAACTTGAACCAACACAGAATCACCTAGCAAGAGAGTCTCAGTTATACTTAAGCCCCACACTGGAGGTCTGGTTCTCTCTTAAAGGTAGATGGGGGGGGGGGGGGGGCATAGGTGAGGAGGGATGGCAAGACTTGGTCTTCAGGGAGATTAGGGTTGCTCTAAGGCCAGAAGCTGCAGGCCTCTGAATCTATTGAATCGTGTTGTTAACAAGTGAGAAAAGAGGGTTAAGTAAAAAATGTATTGCTAGTTCTCCATTCTCTGGCCAGGCATCCAGAAACCTCTATGGATTGACTATCTAACTCTTTATGACCCAGGGAGGAAGGAAAGGAAAAGAATTAAGATGCTTTATACAGGCGAATATGCACAGATACATATATGAGCCCAACACCTGTCTCGTCCACTCCACAAGTATTCATGCACTCCTAGGCAGAGGGCTCTGAGCCATATGAGTGGGACAGCCTAGCTGAGAATGAGAAAGTAGGCAAGCGTTGATGCATTCAATTTTTTTGTGCTCTTGTGGGTGTGATAGGACTATCTGCCAAAGACTTCTGCGGTTACATCTCCCCTACAGTGATGGACTGTTTCCTGGAATTAGGAGACAAACCAAACCCTTTACTTAGTTGGTTTTTGTTTGAGTATTTTGTCACAGCAACAGAAATTAAAATAAAGACAGTTTCCACAATTATACTTCAACTGTTTTCAACCTTTCCAAAAAAATATATCCCTTAAGGTTCACCTACTCACTCCCACTTATCTAAATACTGTGGCCCAACTGATTTCAAAGAGCTACTGCCACCTTAAGTTTTACAGTTTTACAGTGAGAGAACAATGTAAGGAAATCATGAATACAGCTAGGGATAGAGTACAATGATAGAATGTATATCTAGTATGTGTAAGACTTAGAATTTGAGTTATATAATTATGACTATACTTTATGAAAAATTAAATAAAATGTTATCAAACGTAATGATTGTTTTAAAAGAATACTTTAAAGAACATGAGACATTTTAATAGGATATGTCACTGTCGGCAAGATAGAGTGGTGACAATCTTCGTCTTTATCTCGCTATGTGACGTCTCATGATTGAACCCCTGGCCCTCATCCTTTCACCACAGAGCCATCTTCCCACCCCAGAGGACTTTTGTTTCCCATTGTCACCAGCACTTGGTGGTCACATTTGGGAATTTTTTGCCATTAGAATTAGTATGGGTTTAAGTGTCATCTTGCATTTAATTTGTAGACTTTCTAATGATAGATGATGTTGAAGATCTTATATGCTTTTATGGCTATTTTGCCAATTTTTGGGTCACATTCTTATTAGATTTTCACTTTCTGTCTATCCACTTCTGGTTCTACAGACAAATCCAGGTTGTACTTGCTATGTAAGTATTCTACCATTGCGTTAAACCATGTTCCAAACCCCTTTGAGACAGCTGAACTATGTACCTAAGCCAACATTATTCATGTATCATTTGTACAGACCAAGGTGGCCTAGAACCCTTGAGAGTTCTGGAACAATAGACATGTGCCTCAGTAACCTGAACACTGTCCATTTAGTTGTTGTTGAAGTTCACAGAGCATTTTAAAAATAAATATTTCTTCATTTTACTCCCATTTTCAAAATCAGGATAATTGACATTCACTACTCTTGAAGACTGATCTAAGTTGTAGGGAGCAGGTGTGCCAAGCCCCGTGGTCCCTGTCTGCCAAGTCCCGCTGTGCCTGATGGTGCTGTCATTCCAAAGCACCATCTTCCTCTGCTCCTCTGAAGAGTGGCTGGAGCTGTACATGGCAGACACATTCCACCCAGAGCCAAAGAGATTCACGGACTTGGAGAAGCAGTCGTTGTAGATGAGGCCAGTGTACAAAGAGAACAGGCCCATCAGCAAGCAGCAGGATATAGCGGGCCGTCAAAGAAATTCCTAAGGATCTCCTGAGACTGGCTTAGTCTGGGGTGATTCTCATTCAACACCAGTAGGAGGGCAAACAGGAACATGACAAAGCAGTGCCCGAAGTCGCCAAACATCACAGCAAACAGGAACGGGAAGGTGATGATGGTAAAGAGAGCTGGGTTCACTTCTCTGTAGCTCCCGACTCCATAGGCATCCACGATGTTCTGGAAACCCTTGGTTAATTTTTTGGTGCGGATCAGAGTGGGCGGCGTTTCTTTCGTAGGGATTGTGTTCATGAACGAGGGGATTGTAGCTCCACTCTCTCTCGAGTCTTCCTCCAGTGCTCTGCGCAAGCCTGGCAGGTCCACCTCGGGGCACCAGACCTCAGCTCTGAGGCACTTGTTGGTGACGTCAAAGCTGCACATGTTGAGCATGTGGCAGATGGCCTTCATCTTTCTCACCTGGACGACACAGCTGCACACGGACTCGGCAGCTTTGCAGAGCACTTGCCGCAGATAGTCCTCCGTTTTGTGCAGCACCTTGTAAAGGTCTCGGATCCGAGTATTGAGCCCCTCCTGAATCTCCCTGCGCTCCTCAGCCGTGTTTGGATACGGGTAGATGTGGCAGTGGTAACAGTCACATATCTTCTTAACCTTGTGGCCAATCTGCTCTCCCCAAAAGGAAATCAGGAACACGTACCACAGACCCCCGAACTCTGACCAGCAGAGACGGGGACGAACGACACAAATGCCAAGCAGGTTCCAAACAGATTTCGTCTTTATCCCCCTGAACAGCTTTTAATCTTTTCCCTCTCACAAACAGCTTTCTCTAACCCTCTCTCTGTTCCCACTAAACCCTAACTCCACTCTGCAACTCCTTCTTCAACTCTCACCCACCTGAACTGTTTACAGCCTTCTCCCCCAGAATTCTTCCCCCTCCCTCTGGGGCACATCCTGTTTTTTTCAAGCCCCCCCCCTCCCCCGGCTCCTTCTCAGCCCAGGGTACATCCTGTCTTCAGTCCTCTGACCTGGTCAGAGTTCAGCCAGGGAGGCCAGTGATAGTCCATTAACTCAGCAGGCAGGCAATCCACACAGGCTCAGCAGTTCAGGTTAGAGTTTAGGCTCAGGTTCTTGGCAGACAGGGACCACCGGCCTTGGCACACCTGCTCCCTACACTAAGTGATATCTTTATGTCATTCTATTTATTTTTAAGTGAATATAGTTTCTTTTTATTTTGTTTTAAATTGAATGCATATCAGTTACTTTCTGTGATAAAACACCATGACAAAGATGACCTATAAAAGAAAGTTTATTTTGGCTTTATACTTCCAAAAGGATAGAGTGTTAGACTGTCACTGCAAAGAAGTACAGGGGCAGACAGGCATGGTGACTGGAGCACCTGAGAGCTCACATCTGAAACTGTAAGCAGGAAACAGAGAGAACGCTAGGAAGGGAATGAGCCTTGGAACTCTCAAAGCCCATCCCCAGTGGCATACTTACTCCAGTAAAGCCATACCTTCTAACTGTTCAGGCACTGCCACTAATGAGGGACCATGTATGCAAATGCCAGAGAGTATAAGGGGAACTTCATTGAAATCAGCACAGTATGTGCTACTATGTAACTGCTACTAAAGGACTTACCATGATAATTACCATAGTACTGCTAGTCATGATATCAAAACTGTATAGGGAGATAGGTAAAGTGCATGGACACAACAATCAAAGAAAATGCAAAATGCAAAAAGTTCCTGACTCAAAACATCCAGGAAATTCAGGACACAATGAGAAGACCAAACAAACCTACAGATAATAGGAGTAGATGAGAATGAAGATTATCAACTTAAAGGGCCAGCAAACATCTTCAAAAAAATTATAGAAGAAAACTTCCCAAACCTAAAGAAAGAGATGCCCATGAACATAAAAGAAGCCTACAGAACCCCAAATAGACTGGACCAGAAAAGAAATTTGTTCCGACACATAATAATCAGAACAACAAATGCACTAAGTAAAGACAGAATATTAAAAGCAGTAAGGGAAAAAGGTCAAGTAACATATAAAGGCAGGCCTATTAGAATTACTCCAGACTTCTCCCCAGAGACTATGAAAGCCAGAAGATCCTGG
>NC_034606.1:26275627-26303801 GCF_900095145.1 Mus pahari
ATCCTGAGTGAGGTAATCCAATCACAAAAGAACTCACATGATATGCACTCACTGATAAGTGGATATTAGCCCAGAAACCTAGAATACCCAAGATACAATTTGTAAAAAACATGAAACTCAAGAAGAAGCAAGACCAAAATGTGGACACCTTGCCCCTTCTTAGAATTGGGAACAAAACTCCCATGGAAAGGGTTTCAGAGACAAAGTTTGGAGCTGAGATGAAAGAATGGACCATCCAGAAACTGCCCCACCCAGGGGCCCATCCCATAATCAGCCACCAAACGCAGACACTAATGCATACGCCAGCAAGATTTTGCTGAAGGGACCCTGATATAGCGGCTTCTTGTGAGGTTATGCCAGTGCCTGGCAAACACAGAAGTAGATGCTCACAGGGTCCCCAATAGAGGAGCTAGAGAAAGTACCCAAGGAGCTGAAGGGGTCTGCAACCCTATACGTGGAACAACAATATGAACTAACCAGTAACTCCAGAACTCGTTTCTCTAGCTGCACATGTAGCAGAAGATGGCCTAGTCAGCCATCACTGGGAAGAGAGGTCCCTTGGTCTTGTAAACTTTATATACCCCAGTACAGAGGAACACCAGGACCAAGAAGGGGGAATGGGTGGGTAGGAGAGCAGGGGTGAGGGAGGGTGTAGGGGACTTTGGGGATAGCATTTGAAATGTAAATGAAGTAAATACCTAATAAAAATTAAAAAAGAAAAGAAAAGAGTTTCCTACGACTCTTTATCAAATCTATTTCTGTCCCCTCAACCCACACCTACACACCCAACTTTATGTCCTTTGTTTTTGAATCTCAACAAGAGTCATTTTTTAAAAATGAGCTTATTGAGATAAATGGTTTAGAATGGTTCTCAGAAGTAGAATTTTACAGAGAAATGTACTTATCTGTTTTTCTTGAAGCAATCTTAAGCTGTAAGTTCCTTAAACCCACAGGCAAAAAAGCTTAATATATAAGTAGAGAGTGAAAGAAATCAATGTATATCGGGATTGTATGAATACATTAAGACTAGAGTATATATTGAACCTTGCACTGTTCCATGTGTCAAGAGAGTTTTCAGCATCTAACTATTCTTAATCCCACCCTTTACCAGAGGAAGGTTTTTATGCCAGCAGTTGTTAAGGAAGGCTATTTGGTTCTGTTCATTTTACATATGACTATAAATTGAGCTAAATAGAACACAACAGGCTATCATAAATCTACTCATTTAAAACTGGCATTCATGCCGGGCAGTGGTGCTGCACACCTTTAATCCCAGCACTTGGGAGGCAGAGGCAGGCGGATTTCTGAGTTCGAGGCCAGTCTGGTCTACAGAGTGAGTTCCAGAACAGCCAAGGCTACACAGAGAAACCCTGTCTCAAAAAAAAAGAAAGAAAGAAAGAAAGAAAGAAAGAAAGAAAGAAAGAAAGAAAGAAAGAAGAGAGAGAAGAAAAGAAAAAAAGGAAAAAAAGAAAAAACTGGCATTCATGAGGAATGCATTTTGCAGTGTGAAAACAATGCATTTTTAAAAACTAACAAAATCAGTGCAATCAGGAAGAACTGGACAGTAGCAATGACATTTTCTAACAGTTTTATTTGAGATTCACATACAGTTCTCATCTTTTTCAGCCTGTTTTCCAAAAATCCACAATTTTACTATTTCATATTCTCTTACAAAGCACACAGCAGTAAGAAGGAAAGGGCCTCTACAGAAACTCACACAAACACATTTCTCACAAGAGCCCCGCCTCTTCAAGTGGGAAAGCTTTGGGGAATCAAGGTCTTCTGTCATTGTTTACTCTGCAATACTCTCTGTAAGAAGGATTGTAAACTTTCTATGACCCAGCACAGGGGAAGACCAGGGCCTAGTGGGAGTGGGTGGGTAGGGGAGCAGGGGCGGGGGGGGGTAATAGGGAACTTTCGGGATAGCATTTGAAATGTAAATAAAGAAAATAATAAATAAATTTAATAATAATAAAAAAAGAAAATGAAAAAAAAAAAAAAAAAAAGAAGGATTGCCTCTAACTACCCCAGCTCCTTCCTCATTACTTCTCCTGCCTCCTCTAAGTAAACTTCATCCACCCATGTTCCACCCAGCACAACACTGGTCAGCTTGAGACACATTGTTTTTGTCCCCAGTATACTAGATGAAGGAAAGACATATTGAACCTTTCCTCCAAATGCTTTTGATAGGAGCCCACCCTAGTTACTGCAACAAAATAACACCGGCTTGTTAACTTAGAAATGATACTTTCTTTCTCCCAGTGCTGGAGGCTGGGAATTCACAGGCTATAGGATGTTAGCTGGTTTGGTGTCTAGAAGAAGCTCCTTCTCACGATTTTATAAAGTGCTTTGTTAACAAGACCTCATGTGGCTGAGGCAGGGGACTGGTACTGGGTCTTCACATGGTAGAAGAGATGGAAGGACAAAGGGCACATTTTAGGGTTTTACTGCTGGGAACAGAAACCATGACCAAAGCAACTCTTTTTTGGATGACGTTTAATTGGGGCTTACAGGTTTGGAGGTTCAGTCCATCATCATCAAGGCAGGAGTATGGAAGCATCCAGGCAGGCGTGGGGATGGAGGTGCTGAGAGTTCCACAGTTAGGGGAAGACTGACTTCTAGGTAGTTAGGATGAGGCTATAAAAGCCCACGCCCACAGTGACACACCTATTTCAGCTAGGCTATACCTCCTTATAGTGCCACTCCCTGGGCCAAGCATATACAAACTATCACAGTGCACTAGTGATGACCCTTCAACTTCTTTGAAGAGATTACTGCTCCCAAATATCTCTCCCTATTAATATGATCACACGAAGGGCTTAAGTTCCAACATATGACTTTCTGACCAGTAAATACATTTAAACTGTGGCTTAATCCTTCAACAACGTGTGATGTCTCAGTATTGCCGATGATGAAATAGATTGATATTAACAGATTCATTTACTGAGACTTTCTATGACTTGAAGGGATAGTTGCCAGCTATGTAATTGGAGGATTTAGAACTTTGGGTTCCTGCCTCACCTCCAGGGAGAATAGAGGAGCTAAAGGTTGAGTCAATTCCTAACGGCCAGTGACTTAATCAGCCATTCCTTATGATTGACTCCCCCCAAACCATCAAAGCCAGAGTTTGGAGAGCTTCTGTATCGGTTAACCTATGGAGGTTCTGAAGGCGACACGCCTCAAGAGGGCTTCACACCCCTTCTCATGCATTCTGTCCCACATGCACTTGTGTCTGGCTGCACATCTGTGGCCCTGTGTAGTCTTTATTACAAACCCATAAAGAAAAGTGAGCACTTCCTTGAAAATCGTGTGGGACATTGAATAAGACCAAACCCAAAGAGTGTGGCGGAATCATGGGCACCTCTGATTTACGGCTGGTTGGTCTAAAGCACACTTTATTACCTTAGCTGTGATTGGTATTGGAGAAAATTAATGTGGAGAAAGTTTCACATACCTGGTTTCAGGAGAAAAAGCCTGAGGATGGAGTGAGTGTAGGAGAAAAAGTAGTTGGTCTTTCCTGTTAGCAGAGAACGAGTGTTAAAACAGGTTGCTCTAGGAGAAAGATGCCCCATCTCAGCACACGAGGAATCTACTCATGAATCTTTCACCGCTCTACCCACCTGGTTAGTAGAACATTTTGACTTCTGATATCCTCAGTTTCTGCTGCATTATGGTGCGTTTACGAAGTCAGAGCTTCTGTCTCTATCAGAAACATGATTTTCTTAAATCTATGAGTCATACAAAAGGGTCATGGTGGTGTCTATGGGACAAAACCGAATTCTGGAGGAACTCAGTCTGCTGTGCTATTCAAATGAAGCTCTGTATAAATGGAAAAATAGTCTGATCCATAGAGGCAAAATCTCCACTCTCATCCTACTTGCCTTTCCATCCTCCAAATCCTATAGCATTCTTTGAACCAGTCTTACAGAATTAAGTAGAAATGTAAGGTTTTTAAATTCTTAAATCAGTAATAATTAAAGGACAAACCCCAAACCTTTCCCTAAACTTTCATGAGTTCTAGCACTGATACACACTTTTGGTGAAGTTATAGTCTCTTTCACTTACCTTCTCCCTAAGGAAGTCATTTCAGGAATTTTTATTATCAGTTTAAAGAGATTCTCACAAGCAGTTAGTATTCAACTGGAATCTTCAGGCTGTGGGCCCCGGGCCTTTGGAGACTCGGGATATAGGGAGTTTCTGAAGTGAATCTATTGACTTTAAAAACATTACTGAACAAATACTATCAAAAGGCCCAACACTCAGTGGATGTTTCTGTCTTTTTCTCTGTCCACTGGGTACCTTCTGAGTAGAATCCTCCATGACAGAATCAATCACACAATTGCCAACTTGTTCAGAACTGGGCAGAAATGGGGAGCAGAGATAATACCTCTTCGTTTCTTTTCTGACAAAGCACAGTGAGTAAGGAGTGAAGATGGAGAAGCCAAACCCACAGGGTCCTGTTCCTTTGTGCAGAAAGCTTTGAGCTGCCTTTCTTTGAGTCCTGGTGAATTTCATTTAAAATGGAGCAATTTTTCTAATGTCTTAAAGCACTGGAGAGAGAAATGTAGGGTTTTCCTGCTCGGAGAAATAGAAACTGTAGTGCGTTTTTTTCTCTCTTAGGACCAAGGGCCTTTCTTTCTAATACTTACCTCTTCCTTGTCATCTTAAGTTCAATTGCAGAAGAAAACCAAGTTGAAATCTTTTAAAATACTTGTTACCTATCTTTTCCGCTAAAAGTAAATCGCACTTATACACGCCTATATATTCTTTATTTATATGTATTTCCTAGGATCCACTAATTACTAATTCACATGTTGACATAAAAATGAACTATGTCTAGCACATGCTGCCAAGGAGATAAAATGCCCTAAGGATCCATTTTCAGTGCAATTTAAGCATTAGTTTCAAAGGTTTTATTGTTCTTACGTTATTTTACTTTGTTTAAGATAGGATCTCATTCTGCCACTCTGTTCTAGAACTCTCTATATAGACCAGGCTGGCCTCAAATTCATAGAGATCTGCCTGTGTCTGCTTCCAGAGTGTTAGAATTAATGGCAAGTACCACCATGCCCAGCTTTCAACCTTTCATCTTAATTTAGATGGGATCTTACACATGACTCTTAATTTTTTATCTACTGTATGGTGGATAAATTCTAATGTCCAATATTTAAAAGTATAAGACTAATCTGGGGGCAGCCTTTTGATCATATACATGACTAGGCTTGTGGCAGAGGGAACGAAATAGAGATGGGTTATATGGAGAATGGACCAACTGTGGATAGTTCAAGATCCAGGTAGACACAACATGTTCAAAAGCATCTCTCAGAGAGGCCATTGGGGGGGTAGTACAGACACAACTAGAAAGCAGCAGCTGCTGGATTAGACTTGCTCAGCCTCCACAGGTCACTGGTGGTTGTACTGTCTATCAGTTGCCTTCAAAGGCAGAAGGAAAAGGAGAGGAATATGGAACCTTTATTAAAATAGCCAGTATGACTTACCTGTGCTTGAAGGGTTTTTTTTTTGGTTTTGTTTTCACATAAAAGAGTTGATACCCATAAAAGCCTTACAAAATACCTGTAGTAACTACAAGTTATTTTATCATCTCTCACTAAAATTATGTGAAAATTTCTGAGGGGAAAAAAAGTGGTTTATTCAGGTATAAGGGATGATGCAGCAGAAGCTAGCAGCATACACCAAACCAGGCAGCAAGCTAGAGTAAAGAATGATGTCGCCACGACAATTGGTTTGGAAGCCAATCGCTAAAAGTTTGAAAGGAAAGCAGGAAATGTAAGTCAGTAGTACACTGACTATCTTTTAAGAACATTTTTAGTAATAACTCTTAAGGAAAGGCAGAAGTAAAAGAGAATAAAGAAAGATAGGAAGAAAAATAGAAAAAAATTAAAAGATAAATACATATAGAAGCAATTAGATATTTTAAAAACATTACAACCACCTCCCTATTGTCCACACCCATCTTCTCTCACAGTTAATCTCATCTAAGATCCAGTGAGTGCCTGAAACCATAACCCATACGGGGATCTGTGGACTGTTTCTTCTTTAAGATTTAATAACTCTATGTGTGAATGTTTTGCTTGCATGCATATCTCTGCACCATGTGAATATATAGTCCAAAATAGAGCATCAGGTTCCCTGGAATTGGAGTTACGGATGTTTGCTAATCATCATGTGCAAGCTAGGAATCAAGCTTGCATTTTTGAAGAAAGCCACAGGTGCTCTTAACAACCTGACCCATCTTTCCGACACCCCCAGCTATGCGTTTCTTATATACACACACTTATGATGAACTTTAATTCATAAAATTGGTATGGTGAAAGTCTAGCAATAGTAACTAATGGTAAAATTAGAATTGTGCCAATATTGTATAATCGAATTATATCTATCACTTTCTGTCTTCTCTCTATCCCTTGTAATATCTATTTTTCTTTATCTTTTCACTTGCAGATTCTTCTTGGCATGTCAACAAATGTCAACACTGTTTGTGATGTAAGCAAAAATACTTACACTGGCCCTGGCACAGTGGCTCTGGTCACTGGGACCCTTACAAAGTGACTGATGGTCAATTATCATACACAGTGTGAATTGGCAAAGCAAAGATATCAGCTGCCTCATCAGCAGCAAAGAATACAGTTTAAAGCTGGGAAACTCATGCAATTGGGAGGATTTGAGGAGTTTTTCATTTGCTCATTTGATACCTCGAGTTAAAACCATGAAAAGCGAGCCTGAGGATAATGTGGCGTTTTGATAAAGAGGATGACTTAGAAGAACAGAATGTTCATACAACATTCAAGGTGCAACCTTACAGATGACTTATTAAGGAAAAGAGAAAACATTCCTTTGTAGTGTATGAAAGCTGTTACCAAATGATCAAATACTCTGAAAACAAACAAACCTTTACAGACAAAGATGAGTGATATGGGTGTACAAAGGCAGTCAAGCAAGAAGAGAAAGCAGACTTGTCTACAGCATGGGACAGAATCTGCATGTCTGTAAGTGAAATTCGGTGTGCTCCTTCCGGATATTTGTGGCATGGCTTGATTTAATCAGTGAAAGAACCCAGAGAGATTTTTCTAGACACATAATTCTCCATTGAAGCACAAATTTTTAATTGGATGTAATATGAAATATACATTATTAATTATAAAATATTTTTGCTAAAAATATTTTGTCTGAACTTAATCACACAAAATTAATATACAGCCCAATTCATAAAGCATTTAGGTAGGCCCCTCAGAAAAAAGTTTGTATCTCAAGCCAAGCATGGTAACAGGAGTTAGAGATAGGCAGGTCTCTGAGTACAAGGCCAGTTTGATTGACATAGCAACTTTCAGGCTAATCAAGGCTTCACAGTAGGATCTTGTTTCTTAAAAAAACAAAACAAAAGAGGTTGTAGTTTAAAAAAATCTAATAGGGAGGATAGTGTTTTAGAAAATAAAATATATGGAAAAATATGAGGAAGAAAATAATGAAATGTGTAGAATCTATGACTAGATCCTAGAGTTGACAACAGTTGTAAAAAATATTTCAGATTATTTATGAAAACTAACATGTAGGTTATAGTAATTGTGATTATGAAATCAGCATTAATCTTCTTAGTGTTGATAATGCATATGCAGTTTTGTGACTAATGGAAGAAATTATTTTTCTTAGTCACAAACGCTGAAGGATCTAGCTGTGTCTACTTACATCAGATATTTCCTTTAAAGATCATATACACATAGAAAATAATTTGTTCAGAAAATTTCAGTTAGCATTTTATCACAGAAACAGACATGTAGCTAATACCATGGGTATACAACAACCTCCGTTTCTTCTCCTGACTTCTTATTGAAACTTTAGCAGTTGATGAGCGTGTACTGCTGTTGTTATTTCTTTACCTTGCTGTTGCCGTTTGCACATTCATCAAAGTCTGTGGATTTTGGACTGCGAAGTTTCTGTGACCTTTAGCAGATCATTCCATTTCATCATGCCTCAAACATTCATCTACGCTGCACTCGCCTTAGTGATGCCAGTCAAATGAAACAGCATGCCACCAAAGGTCTTCAAGATGCTGAAATGATGTACTTGTAAGGGACAGTCACTTTATCAGCAAAGACAAGACAGGCAGGAGGACAGACAACATTGTATGCTCAAATAATCTTGAAAGTCATACTTCTAAAATTGTGCTTTTTTAAAGTTAGAAGAAATACTAGGTACTTATAAGTCCTTCTGAGGGTTAGTTTTAACCATTAACTTCAGTTTGGTTTCTTCTTACACGGGGTATCCAAATGGGGGATTTGGTGGGCAAAATAGCTGGGGTTACAGGAGCAGAAAATCATAACAAGTTAGCCCTAACAACCCCTTTAATCAAGAGCACGTTTGTAAGGTGGGCACAACAAGGTAGTCATAACTATTGGCATCAGGAACTGGCTTTACCATTGCAGATCCTCTGAATCCAGTGATGATGGTGATATCGTCCATAGGCAATAGGGACCAGGGCATCTGTTGCCATGGCAATTGTCATACATTAGCAGAGTCCACCTGACCCACTTTCCACCTCTACCCTTGACTGGTTACATCACTGCCCAAATAAAAGGCAGACCCTTCCTGACCTTCGCCCCCCTTTTTGCTCTTTCTCTCTTCATCTCTGTCCCTCTTTGCACCCCCCCCCCCAATAAACCTCTCACATGGAACTAAAACTGGCCTGGTGTGGTCTGTCTGGATGGGACCTCCAATTCTAACACAACAATAACAACAGGTAATCATAACAAGGTAGGCATAGGTGGTTATATAACCTCAACTGAACACAATCTAGGATCACCTGGGATGAATCTTACTGAAGGATTGTCGCTGTTCAGTTGGCCTATGGGTCTCTATCTGCTGGGTATAATTAAGTAAGTTAATTGACGTAGAAGGAACCCAGTTTACTGTGGGTAGAATCATTCCCTAGATAGGGAGTCCTGCACTTTTAAGAGCAGAGAAATTAAGCTGAGCACAAACAAGCAAACGAGTGGACATGTGTTCATTTATTTCTCTCTCCTTTGACTGTGAATGTGATGGGACTAGCTGTTTGAAGTTCTTGCTTTGATTTCTCTTCGGTAATGGACAGTAACATGGGTTTGAAAGTTGAAATAAACCTCTCTAGCCCTCAAATTCTTTTTATCATGCTATTTTATCACAGCAACAAAAATGAAGCCACGAGAATCCCCCCCCAAATTTTTTTCTACCAACAAAATGAACCAAAACAATAGAGATTTTACTTGAAAAATTCTAAATCCCTATAAGAAAGTATAAAAATAGTATAGTTACAATTTTTAGATAATACTATTATGTTATTTTATGGCCTGTAATATACTCAGTTTTAAAAATTAAATACCTTGAAGGAGAACTAAGACAGTAATGGAGTTGTATTTTGATCAAAGCATATCCTATAAATATATAAATAGGTCAAATGAACCCCATCTGTAAGTATTTTATATGTGCCTGCATAGCCTTGTGAGTGCAAGTGAATGAATGTGTGGAGGTCAAAGGTCAACCTTTGTTATCATTCCTTAAGTGACAGCCACCTTGGCTTCGGATAAGAGTTCTCCAACTCACTCCTTTTAGTAGTGAGATTCTAAGCAAGTGCCATTGTTCCAGGCTTTTTCCCCATGGATTCTAAAGACAGAATTCAGGTCCTTATGTTTTTGAGGTAACCCGAGGGATATAACGAACCCTTTTCTAGATGCTTTCAGCCTATGGGTTAACAAAATGCAAGTTAAATAGTATAAACAGGGCTAGGGAGAAAGCACTGTTCCCTTCTTTCCATGGGAAAGAAGAACAGATTCCCTGGTGACAGATACTTTTAATTATGACTGTCCTCCAGAGTATCCATCAAGAGTCCACCAGGCTGTATGTCTATCTCTTCCATCATTCAGATGTCAGGGACCTACCGATGGTCAATGAGGGTGTAGGTTTCTGATTAAAGGAACTGCTGAGAATACCAAAAGAACTGGAAAGGATTCTTGCTAAAATCCCATGGCTACACCAGCAATTCAGAAACACAGAAAACTCAGTTGTCTTAAAGACCAACTCTCAAGCCATAAACATTGCACAAGGAAGATTAGTTTCTGTCATAAAGTACAGTGCCACAGTCTCCTTGAAGGAAAGGAGAGAGGTGACTGCATTTCAATTTTGTAGTGTCTCTCAGAGGGTCTGAGTCACTTGTGGTGATGTTGCAGAATGTGACACTAACTGCCAGGCCATCAGTAACATTCATTGTTGTTGTGAGCTACTGAAGTGTCCCACAGAGGCACGAATGAGTCCATTTGTCTTCTTGAGAGCTTAATTTACTACTGGCAGGTATTGGCCTGAGGCTCACTGGAGGAACGGAATTTACACCCACTGGGCACTTATTGTCATTCAGGACTTGGAGTGACACCTGTGTGCTCTTTCTTATTTGGTCCCTACTACAATACAGAAGCAGATAGTCAATACCTTTGTCTTAGTCAGGGTTTCTATTCCTGCACAAACATCATGACCAAGAAGCAAGTTGGGGAGGAAAGGGTTTATTTGGCTTGCATTTCCATACTGCTGTTGATCACCAAAGGATGCAGGACTGGAACTCAAGCAGGTCAGGGAGCAGGAGCTGATGCAGAAGCCATGGAGGGATGTTCTTTACTGGCTTGCTTTCCCTGGCTTGCTCAGTCCACTCTCTTGTAGAACCCAAGACTACCAGCCCAGAGATGGCACCACCCACAAGGGAACCTCCCCCCTTGATCACTAATTGAGAAAATGCCTTACAGCTGGATCTCATGGAGGCATTTTCCCAACTGAAGCTCCTTTCTCTGTGATAACTCCAGCTGTGTCAAGTTGACACAAAGCTAGCCAGTACAACCTTGTAGTTTGGCATCCCTCAAAACTCAGGTATTGGAAACTTAGCAGGAAGATCTTTAAGACATAAAGGGAGCTCTTCAAGAATGAAATCATGTATGCTTGACAGACTGGGCTCATTTCTGAAAAAGCAAATTTCCTTTTTTTTCTCTTTGTTTGTTTGTTTGTTTAAAGACAGCATTTGTCTGCACAGCCCTGACTATCCTAAAACTCATTTTGTAGATCAGGCCAAGCTCAAAATCAGAGGTCCACCTGTCTCTTCCTTCTGAGTGCTGGAATTAATGCTACACCCCATCCAGATGGATTTTCAACAAAAGTCTTGGTCTTTCCCTTTTTTTCTTTTGGTTGTTCTACCACAGAATAACACAGTATGAAGGACCTCACCAGATACCAGTGTCCTGTTCTTGGTCTTCTCAAACTGTTGAATCAGGAGCCAAATGAATTTCTATTCTTTAGAAAGTATCTAATCTCAAGTATTCTGCTATGACATCAGATGGAGAGCTAAAATGGATACAAATAACTCACTCTGTTGCCAATATTAACTTTACTTTTATGCCAATTCTCCTTCCCATTCATACCAAATGATAACAGATGTTACGAAGCTGTGGCTGGCTTTACTCCTGTCCTTAAACTTCAATTGGATACAGGTGGTAACTACAGTTTGCCCAACTGTAAATGTGACAATGCTGGAATTCTATGTCTTTGTTCAAGTCCAAACTTCTTTTGAATTTTTTTGAAGGTTTATTCATTTTATTTTATGTGTACGAATGTTTTGCCTGCATAAATATATATACTCGATGTGTACGGCTACTACCCAAGGAAGTTGGAGGAAGGTTGCAATATTCCCTTAAACTAGAGATACAGTTGGCTGTAGGTGCTGGAACTTGAAGCTGAGTCCTTTGTAAGACACAGTGGTTCTCAGCCCTCCTAATGCTGTGACCCTTTAATACAGTTCCTCATGCTGTGGTGACCCCCCCCAACCATAAAATTATTTTTATTTCTATGTCATAACTGTGATTCTGCTACTGTTATGAATCGTAATGTAAATATTGGTACTTTCCACTGATCTTTAGGGATTGCAAACCACAGTTGAGAACCATTGTGCTAGAACAAATTAACTGCTAAGACATCTGTCCAGCCCAAGTCTGTACTTATATTAGCCATCTGGTTATCCATCTATTGATACAGTCCTATTAGAGAAAATAAAGATTAAAAATTGTTTCTACTCTACCGAGGAAGAGAAAAGTAAAATCTAATCAGATATACCTTTAAGAATGGGCAGAACTTTAATCTGTAAAGATGAGATGAGAACCATGGTCAAAGGTGGAGAATGACACTAAGAAGACTCAGATGGAGACTGTGGGAGAAGAAACAATAGAAAAGGTTTGAACACAGCTCCGTTATTTCAGGCTTATAAGAAACACCAGAACCATTTGCTGGCATTGAGAGATAAGGAGTGATTTGAAGGAGGTTACAAGCAAAAATTGAATTACATAGAATCAACTGTATTGGCACATATATATGTATACACACATACATACACATGAGGAGATGCATGGAGTATACATTGGTTCATTCATTCATTCATTCATTCATTCATACTGTATGTGCAAAGGATAGTTTAGTGAATGAACCTGAGGTCAGCTGATTTCCTAAACTTTCTAAGCTATTGGCTCTAATAGCTAATATTTTCTATTCAGTAATCCTGTATTTTGGAGGTTTTCCTTTTAGTTGAAAACCTTCTCTGATTTTCTTTTATTTGAGTACTATGAAAGACTCCCTGCCAGGCTGCATGTCCACTTCACTGCCGGGGTCCCAGAATACAGTATGTAATGGGGGTCCTCAGTCTGTGTTTTTCCCCTGGTGGGAAACAGTGGAAACTGGGACAATTGCTATGTTCCCCAGTCTCCTGTATACCCAGGTTCCACTGAGGCTTCGCTGGGAGTTGGGAACGGGGGTCCCCAGTCTGCTCTTCTCCTCAGGGTATCCAAGTGCCAGGTAGGAAGGGAAGTGCAGAGACTGGGGTAGGGTAGAACCAGGTTTGATTCTGAGTGAGTGGCAAGAATATGAAGGGGCTGAAGGAGAGAAGGCATTCTGGAGATTTAGGGGTGGCTCTTTACAATGAAAGTCTCCTCCCACAGAGATAGCCTGTGCTTATTCAAACTCCTTTATTTGATGATGAATATGAACACGTACACCTTACTCAGGATGAACCAGACATTAAATACCTTCTTTAGGAAGGAATACCCAGGAAGGGAAGCTCATTGGTTGAACACTTGGGACCTATCTAGCATGTAGAACTCCAGGTTTTTGATGCTAAGCGACTGACTGCCATGGTTCTCTCAGTGGGGCATCATGGTTACATGTTTCAGAGCATATAGTGGCAGGCAGGGAGTGGCCACACTCCTACTGTTCTCAATTCTGAGTTTTATGGGATCTGAGCCCACACAACCTTACCAATTCTTCTGTCTGGTGGCATGGTCCACTTGCCTCACAGTCTCCAAAATGTTGGGAAATAGAGGAAGCCTTAAGTGAATGTGAAAGGAGCAGATGAAGTCTTGAAGAAGCTTGCTTAATTGACAAAAAACAACCCTTCAGACCATGGGAACTGACAAAGCCTTTCTTGGGTGAAACCAGACTTGGTCAAGCCTTCTTCTGATGTGTGTGCAAATAGTGACAGTGTTATTCCCAAGTTGCAGAGATCCCAAAAGACTGCCAAGGAGCCAATTCCCGTGTAAATACATGACCCATTACAGCGGGTCAGAGTGAGAGCTCCGAGTCTAGGAGTTCAGGGATTTCATTGTGAAACTTGGGGAATGTCTATATGGGGCAACAAGTTAATATTTCTGCATTTCTGACTTAATCTGCAGGAACAGACCATGGGGACAAGACCACTTGATAAACAGAATGGCCAGCTAAGTTATCTGTTCTCTGCATAATGTCTTAAGCTATCTAGATGTCCCTTGACCCTGCTATTGTAGCCTGACTGACTGTTGCTAAGGGGGTGGGTTGCCATAGGATATTTGCTCAGGTGGACTTTGTGATTTTCTTCTTAGAATTAGAGTTTAACCCCTGGTCTCTCACAAAACGGGGTTTATTCACAAATGGAGTTGGTTGTACATCAAAAATAGCTTCCTCCTCCTGTGTGCCTGCAGCTTTCTGTATGTGTGTCTCTGGGCCTGTTCAGGAAGAAAGGACAGACACCAGGCACACATGCTGAACGTCTGAGAACTAGTGGGCTGTGTGTACTTTGATGAAACAGCACCAACTACACAGGAACATGGAACCTTAGACTGATTATTGTGCACTGCAGGAGAAAGAGGAATAACTTGTCCTAGTGGAGAAAGGTCTCTGTAGGGGAGCATTCTCAGTCTCTCCCTCCCTCCCTCCCTCCTTCCCTCACTCCCTCCCTCTCTCTCTCTCTCTCTACCCCCCCATTTCTTTCTTTCTTCCTTCCTTCCTTTGTTGCACCAGGACCTCACTATATATAATCCTGGATGGCCTGAAACACATTGTGTAGACTTGGCTGGGTTTTGAACTCATGTTGATCTTTCTGTGACTGCTTTGCAGAGCTGGGATTCTAGGTATGAGTCGCCACACTTGATTAATTTTGTCAATTTTTATTCAATATTTCATTTGCAGTTCATTTTCTCCTTGACCAGTGTTGGCTGGAGTCTTACTAAACTTTACAAAGAATCAGCTTTTTTATTTCCTTTTTTCTTTTACTTTTAGTCTTCTCTCATACATTACACTCCGACTGATACATTTCCCCTTCCTTCACTCCTCCCAGTACTTCCCCCTCCCCCCCTCCCCTTCACTCCCTCCCAGATCCATTCCTTCACCATTCCCCCCACCCCAAAAAAGCAATCCCCCAAGGGATATCTATACAAAACAAGCCACACAACCATAAGGGGAAGGATGAAGGGACAGAGTTCTAGAAGAAATGACTAGAATTAGATAGAGCTTTTGACTTTTGAATTTCTATTATTTTTCTCCCTGGCTTTTTGTTGTTGTTTGCTTGTTATTTTTCTTCTTTTTTTTCTACCTTGTTTGTGAAATGTTTGGCTTGCTTGCTTTAAGCCTTGAAGACATGCCCCATACATTCATTAGAAACAAATGCTTTTTCTGTAATAGCTATTTCAGTTCCAACCCAGAGACCCCAGCACGTAGCATGTAGTGGTGGCATGTACACATGCGTGTAGTACCTGTAGGGTTCAGAGCAGGTGTAAGATATCCCTGGAAGGGAGGTACCAGGTTAGTGTGAGATGCCAACATCAGGGACTGGCAACCAAACTCCAGTTCTCTTCATGCCCATTCCTCCAGTCACTGGGAGAGGTTTTTTTTGTTTTGTTTTTTTGTTTTTTTTTTTTTTTTTGGCCTGATTTTCACTTACTGATTCACTTTGCAAGTTTTGTTTGTTTTTGAGGGCAAGTCTTATGTCGTAGCCCAAACTGGCTGAGAATAAATATTCTAGGCCCCATAATTACCATGATGTTACAAGCATATATTCCCATGCCTGTCTTCTTCAGCTTTTCCTTGCTTGTAATTACCATAACTGGTTTTCCATGTTGTTCTGAGAGTCATAACATTTGCATCCTGGCTTTAAATCATCTCTTGCTTCTTCATGTTTAGTTTATTTATTGGAACCATCTGTCTTCTTTCTTCCTTAACTCTGCTTTCATGAGTGTGTGTGTATGTATGTGTGTATGTGTGTGAATGTGTGCATGTGTAAGTGTGTGTTCATGCATGTGTGTGCTCATGTATATATGGTGTGTGCATGTAGGTGAATGTGTGTGTGTGCATGCATATATAAGAATGTAGGTGTATGTGTGTGTGCACATGCATGTATATGAATGTGTGTGTATGCGCACATGTACGCTGTGCACACCCACGTGTGCTGAGTGTGTGTTGTGATCATACTGTTCAAATGAGCTCAGGTGTCAGTTCTTTGACCCATCAAGGTCTTGCTTATCCTCCTTCATCTGGACCCCACCTGGTTTAATGGCCTGGATGTTGTAGATGAGGAATAACTACTGCTCTGAAATAACATGTGGAAACAGAATGTCGAGCTTTTCCTTGACCTCATGGCTGCATTCCCCTAGCCTGCAGTATTCAGAAAGTCCTCAGCTCCCAAGAACCTTTACCAGACAGTTCTGTTGGTTTTCCTCTTTGGATTCTGCTTCCCTTTCTAGTATTTATGGTGGCAGTGTAGAGAATTAAGTGGAGTTCATTGACCTTCCTGATCATGTCCACAATGCTGAGCTACCACTTAGGGCAGGAACTCCTCTTTAGTCAAGCTCAGAGCCACTTCAAATTTAGAAAAGTGTAGCTGTTACTTATTCCTGTGTCATATGCATACCTCTAGAAGCTGCAAGAAGCATATTTAACGACATGCAGTGTTCCCAGTATTTATTTGGAAGAAAAAAGCGGTTATTCTCTGCTTCTCTGGTCCTGCCAGTCTCATCACCAGCATCACCAATGAGAAAAGGATTCCAAATGTCAAGCATAGGTTCACTTCATTTTACTACTTTTTTTCCCCCACCAGATTTCTGCTACAGATTTGTCAGAGGTCAGAATGTGAGGTTCATTTAAATAATCTCCCAGTTGACCTCTATCTATCAGGTGAAATCCCATTCTCGATTAAAGTACACATTCCTGCCACTTCTCCAAGGAAACTGTCCCCTGTGATCCAGTTAGAGCAGCATTCTGCACCTGACTCCCTGCGTGTGATTATGTTAGTTCCTCTCAAGCCGTTTGGATATTATGTCTTCTGTAGAGTCAGGATCCCCATTATTATCTTTCTGGTAGGATACTCACATCCTTTTACTCTGTTCTCATGCTCAAATTCAAAGGGCCAATGGATGGGTTGTTGCTTTCTTAAAATAGCAATGTGTTCTCATATATAAATATATAAAATAAAAATGATACAACAAAATATTTGCCATTGGAGGATTTCATTGTGTCTGGAAATGATATTTCAGGGGTTAAGGAGCTAGTTCAGTTTGTAAAATGGTTGCCTTTACAAACATTATGAAACAAAACAAAACAAAACAAAAGTCCATACCTGAATGTGGTGGCACATACTTGTAATCTCAGCACTGGGGATTAGACACGGGCAGGTGCCTGAAGCTCACCAGTCAACAAACCTAGCCTACTTGATGAGTTCCAGACCTTGCTAAAAACCAATAACATAACAGACAAAAACCATGAATAGCACTTGAAAAAGCTAAGCCAGAGATTATTTTCTGACCTCCTCCAAATACATGGGCACACAAGTACCCTTACACATATACACACATGAGCACATGAGCACCTGTGCACAGGTCTATAGGTAAACACAAATGCATACATGCAAATTATGTCCTTTCCGAACTATTTAACTTTCTTAGAGGCATTTCAAGAGACCTTGTAGTTCCTAAATACGGAGTTTGTGACTGTATCTTAATGCCAGAAAGCTACAAGAAAGCATGAGAGTCAACTACTTAGAAGGATGACATGATTGAGGTGCTGAAGAAGGAGAGAAGGTTGGCAGAGAGCATCCACCTCTGTATTTGTCAGGCACTGGCAGAGCCTCTCAGGAGACAGCTATATCAGACTCCTGTTGGCAAGCACTTCTTGGCATCCACAATAGTGTCTGGGTTTGGTGATTGTATATGGGATGGATCCCCAGGTGGGACAGTCTCTGGATGGTCTTTCCTTCAGTCTCTGCTCAATACTTTTTCTCTGTATCTCCTCCCATGGGTATTTTGTTCCTCCATCTAAGAAAGACTAAAGTATTCACACTTTGGTCTTCCTTCTTCTTGAGGTTCATTTGGTCTGTGAATTGTATCTTGGGTATTCAGAGCTTGTGGGCTAATATCCATTTATCAGTGAGTGTATACCAATGGAGGAGCTAGAGAAAGGACTGAAGGAGCTGAAGGAGCTGAAGAAGCTTGCAGACCCAAAGAAGGAACAACAATATGAACCAACCAGTAACCCCAGAGCTCCCAGAGACTAAACCACCAAACAAAGAGTGACACATGGAGGGACCCATGGCTCCAGCTGCATATGCAGCAGAGGCTGGCCTTGTTGGACATCAATGGGAAGAGAACCCCTTGGTCCTAAGGAGACTCAATGCCCCAGTATGAGGGAATGCTGGGACAGGGAAGCAGGAGTGGGTGGGTTGGTAAGTAGGGGAAGAGCGGATGGGATAAGGGTTTTTTGTTTTTTGTTTTTTGTTTTTTTTGTTTTGTTTTGTTTTGTTTTGCTTTGTTTTGGAGGGGAAACCAGAATGGGAAGAACATTTGAAATAAAGAAAATATCTAATAAAAAAAGAAAAGAAGGGATTGGACACTAAACTTCAACTCTTATAGTCTAACTCTCAATTCATCATAACATACTAATTATTAATCTATTTTAAAGTGTAATTTCTAAGGTTGCTTGAACTCATTATTAGTTATTATTATTTATTTGAGTCAATCCCTCAAATAATTTTGTTTAAAAAGTAGTGTATTTGTACAAAAGCATAATTTGTTATTGCCCCTTCCTTTCTATAGAGCCCATAAGGGCACTTTCAGTTTCAAGAGAAATAATCTCTTTTTCCCTTTGTTGACTCAGGCCTCTGCTGAAAATGTTAATTCCTACAGGATCTCACTTACTGAACATAAAGAAGGCAGGCTCCTGGGCCCGGAGCCTGAAGGTCCAGGTTAATAAGCCATGGTTAAGGTTAATGCCTGTTCTTACACGGTCATCAATCCTCTTTAGAAAAGGCCAGTGCAGTGGGATTTGCCACACCTGTCAGTCAGTTAGACTTCAGACACCAACAAGGGGCAAGAACAGAAGCTAACAGCAGAAGAAAGATAAAGGTCAGAGCAGTTTGACAGTTTGATGTACATGAAGCAGAATTCTGTATTAGCCCAAACTAAAGTTGCTGCTCTTTTTCTTCTGGCCAACAGAAGTATACTTTTGCAAGTATACTTATATTATAATGAATTTGCAGTTTCTAAATATTTAGGCCATTACCCTAATAAGGCATATGTTAACACAAAATTAAAACTAAAAATAGTCCACGTATTTTCATATATCTAAGTAGTTCTTGTCATAATTCCATCTTATCAACATAAAACCCACTTTTAACATCATTATCATCTACATAAATATTCCCCATCTCCAAATCAACCTCCTTAGCACCCATTCATTCACTTCCTCTTCAGTGGGAGCCTGCTACCACGCTCTAATGTCTGCCAATTATCTGCCTGCTAGCATGCTAGACTCGAAGGACGAGATGCTGAGATTCAACCTCGTGGAACTTAAATGAGTGGAAAGTGTGTGTGGGGGGGTCACTGCACATTATTCTTTTATTTCTGTTATCAACAATTTAATAAACGCGGGATACTCAGAATCAAGAGCACAACATGGGAAAATTATGAGAAGCATTGAAATCGTCAGAAAGATTTCTAGATATTTTTCAGCAGAAAGCTGGGCATCGTTCAAGCACATTTCCTAGGTTATTTCTTGGGATTGAGTGGAGTCTTTCTTGGAATCCAGAATTACAGCAAACTACCTCCTGATTTGGTAGCAAGATTTTTTTTTTTCCAGATGTCTGTGGTTGTTAATAGCCTCAGTGCTCCTATGAGAAACTGAGTGTTACTTTGAAAGCAGTCTCTCAGGACTATGGTAGATGTTCCTCAAGAATAGCCAGGCACAGAAAAAAAAGTCCCTATAAATCAGGTCCTACCACGTCTTAACTTACATGAAAATTTGCCAAGGATCTTGACAAACTGAAGGCTGACTCAGAAAGTCTGAGAGACCTGAGAGTTTGTACTGTGAAAGCTCTCAGGTGATGGTGATACTGCAGGTGGATGGACCACAATTTGAGATCCAAGGCTCTCTAGACCAGTCTATCCAACATGTACTTCCTTATGTGATCTTCTGTTCTAAAACATCATAACCTTGAGAGGCCCACCAGCTGCCATGCATCATGGGTGGGTAGGAGCCACAACCCACTGCTTGCCACACAGCTTGAGTGGGCAGGTGCCACTATGATGAGCAAGTGTGTAGTGGGGAGATGGGAGAGGAAGAGAAGCTAAATGGTTTAAACACTCTGAAGAGAGCTTGAACTGGAGACAGGAGGGTGATGAGGAACAGCCTGACGGGAGTAGCCTGTTCTGTCACCTGAGACCATGGTGATGTCCCCATTCATGCTGCCACTAAGGGCCATGTCTGATTTTGATCTTTAGCAGAAGGGGTCTGTGTCAAGTTCCATGGCTGATGTTACCACCAAAGGTCATGAGGGAGTTTTTAGTCTGGGCTACTTCCTGAGTCCATGTTGATGTCTAAGGGCAGCACAGAGTTAGCTCTGCCCCTCATCAGTTACAGCACAGTAGAGCTGGCCCTGGTGGTGGTGGGGGAGCAAGGCATGGATGAGCTGGCTTGGGGGTGATGAGCTTGAGAGAATTGGTCCCACCCCTTGCAGGCTGCTATAGGCAGGAAGAAGAACTGGTCCCATGACCTACCTGGACAAGGCAGGGAAGCTGGCCGACTAAGCAACTAAGCTACCACTCAAGCACAGACCTAGGGCTTTAAATTGGCCCATCCCAACATTTACCCCATCTCCGAACTGCTGGAGTACGAGAAGAAGCCAGTCCTGTAGTATCAAAACTGCAGGATCTCCAGTGGACAGGGTAACAACAGGATATATGAGAAGAGTCAAAGTGAGGACCCAGTATTTGGGCAAGAGGGTATACCGTGTAACACACAATGACACACCACAGCTTCCATGGTGAGATGATTTTTGTTGTTGCTGTTGTTGTTCATGTTTATTTTTATTTTATTGATTTCTGATGCATTACTTCTCTGCTGGTGAATTCAAGTCAATTTATATTAGATTAAAGGCAGGTTTATTGAGAAGCTGCTCTTAGGCACTGGCCTCAAGGATTGAGACTAGAGGAAGGGGTAAGAGAAAGGGCACTTGTACAGAGAGAGAAGAAAAGGAAAAGGAAAAGCAAAAGCAAAAGGAGGGAGGGAGGGAGGGAGGGAGGGAGGGAGAGAGGGAGAGAGAAAGAGAGGGAGAGAGAGAGAGAGAGAGAGAGAGAGAGAGAGAGAGAGAGAGAGAGAGAGAGAGAGAGATATGTTTGTATTATATAGGAGTCTCTGGAAGGGAAGCCCAGCCCCTGGGCTGGGGGCATGGTACATGGAATGCCAGGCAGGATGCTGGGAGAACCTGGAGGCCAAGTCTGCTTTGATGTGTAAAATATGCACCTAAGGGCCTTGTACTTGGATCTGAAAGCAAACACTTTTTTTTGGAGTGGGGGGTCACAAAGGTGGAGGGCTGATATCAAGGGGTGGGGTGATGAGTGGTATTGAGGTGCATGGTGTGAAATTCACAAAGGATCAAAAAAGTTTAAAAGAACTTTATTCTTTATTCTTGTAGACTCTTATCAGACTATAGATTGCAATAGTGATTTATCTTCTCTCCAAATTCTCAACAATGTGTCATTGTCATCTTTACACCACTAGTGAATGAAATTCTCTTGCTTGCATATTATCATAAATACAAGTCACTCGACAAAGAACTCATTTTTGCTACTACATCTCTAACGGCTAGACTATTTATCCAAGTTCAGCTCAAAATTTTACTTTTCATTCCTTAAAAAAAAAAAAGAAAAAAGAAAAGAAAACATACCACACTCTGAGGATCTTACTCTTCTTTAGACCAGGAAATTGAAGAGGTGTCAGGGAAAATCCTTCCTCAGCCACAGCTGCTCTTTCTGCTGTCATTTTCAGTCTATTTCAGCATATTATCTTCCTTGACTGTAGTTCATACTTCCCAACTGGATGATAGGTAGCTTACTGAAAAGATACTACACTATAATCAAGCTGACCCATGGAAAAAGGAAGAGAACACTCCAAGTGTCTTAGTTGCTGTGCTATTTTTGTGCAAACACACCATGACCAGAGCCACTTATAAAGGAAGGTATTTAACTGGGGGCTTGCATATAGTTCCAGATGGTTAGTCCCTGACGAGCATAGCGGAGAACATTCTGGGGAGCGTGATGACCGGCATAGGCATGCTGGCATGATACTGGAGCCATAGCTCCATCCAGATGAGAGCTTACTTCTGACCTGCCTGTTGTAGGCTGAGAGAGAGAGAGAGAGAGAGAGAGAGAGAGAGAGAGAGAGAGAGAGAGAGAGACTTGACTTGGCCTGGCATGGGTTTTTGAAACCTTAATGCCCACAACTTCAACAAAGCCACAGCTGCTAATTTTTTCCAAGTAGTTCTCCTACATGGGGACTAAGCATTCAAACATATGAGCCTATGGGGATTATGTTCATTCAAACCACCACACCAAGGGAGCAGGAAAACAAAGCCAATTTCATTCTTTGTCCACTATGTGACATCAGCACCAGCCGACTCTAAGATGTGGTTTTAGGACAGCAATGGAAACCCTCTTGAGGACCCGGCAAGATCTGTATGACAAAAACTTCAAGTCTCTGAAGAAGGAACTCTCACATGCTGTGTGCTCATGAGTGATTGGTGGGAAGTCAACCAAAGCATCTTTTCCTACTTTAACAAAGGATACCTAATGTGGTAGTCTTAACCCCAAAGCAGAGGTCTGTGAGAGAAAGAGCATAGGATTTTAAGTTAGATCTGTCTGGCATTAAGTACCAAATCCATCACTTACTGGCTCTGGTCGTATCCTTGGGCAAATGACTTAAACGTTTTGTCTTCTACTGTCTCTTCAGTATGTCAGTAATAATATGAAGCCTTGTGTCATAAAATGCTTATCTAGATCAAAGTAGCTAATGGTTAAGAAATAAATATCTAACAGACAAGAGATATTTCATGGGTGCTAGTTATTTTTCACACTTCTGTTTTAGGAAACAGAATACCTTTTCATGCTAGAAATCTCAAACACTATCAATAGCAGATTTTGTGTCTGTGTGTGACAGCTCCTTGAAGAATCAAATTACCTATTGTCCATCTTATAGTGATATCAACACACTGTTCCAGAAAGACATTCAGGTAGACGTTTATATGGTTCCATAAAATTTTATTTAGAAGCTCATTTTTTATCATCGTGGCTGCTCACTTTACTCCTAGAAGAACTCCCTTTATTTTTACCATTTCTTTCCATTCCTGGCTCTTTAGTTAGCAAAATCTTTCTCTATTGTTCATAATGAAACAATACCTCAATATTGCACCTTGATAAGGATTTTTAGACTCATAACAATCATAGCAAGATAATAAATTAGATATAATTATTTCTATTGCACAGATGAGAAAAATACAATCTACTCAAGTGACCAAAGATCATCTAAGAGCAGAATGGCAACTGCTAAGGGAGTTAGTCCTTCATGATGGAATGGTTTATCCATGTGCTTAGAGGGAGATGGATTTTTGGCTAAATCTGAAAACCTATTCCAAGACTGATAACCCAGTGTGCCTGGACCCTGAATCCAGAGATGCTTCATGGAAGAGCTCACACTTGCTTCCTTTTTCACAACATGCACTTTTGTCTAAAGGTGTTTAACTAGGGCCATGCTCTCCATTAGCAGTGCAGTTCCATGCTAGTTAGTCTAGAACCTTACATGTACAGGAGTTCTTTGGAATAAAGAAAGATGTTTGATGTTATCATTTTAATTTTAAAAATTCAAATGGAGGTTTGGGTTTGGTTAGCAAACATATGATAAGACTGAACCCCAAATTGTAGTCAGAAGCCATAATTGGGGGATAAGAAAAAAAATTGTATATGCTGTGAAGAATCTACATACATTAACATTTTAAATATAATACACAGAAGTGAGAAAAAGACCATACTCCTTACACAGACATCTTTCCAGACACCTTAGAACTTCAGATCTGTGTCCCCTAGCATTGTGGTCAGGTGAATAAATGGTTTTAACATCTAAACCTAACTTAGTTTTCTTGGCAAAGCTCTTTTTATTTTATAAAGAAGCAAAATAAATGAAGGCATAAATAATCAGGTTAAAATAAAGGATTATGCTAGCAGTAGGGTTTGAGAACCCTCACCTGCCTAAAACAGGCAGCTTGGAAATTATTCCCGATCAATTGGATTTCCAGGGAGAAAGAGAATAAAAAGACAATCAAGTAACCCCCTACCCCTGTCTAGCCAGTGGGACACATCTTTCATGTCTCAGACTCAGTATGTGTTGTTTATAAATAGTGCTGGACCCCATGATGCCAAATAAATCCTGTGCTATTTTTGTAGCATGGAATGAGAACCAAGGCAAATTTTAAGCCTAAAGCCTGTATTTGTAGTTTCTAAAAATTCTCTGAGCATCAGTCTCAACCCTCCTTGCTAGTGACCATAAGATACTATTAGCATATGCTGGTCAAATGGCAGTCCCCAGCTCCTAACAGGCAGTGTAAGAGTGCCTAGTGAGAACAATGAGCAGACATCTGCTCAGTCATATTCACAGTATCAGTGTTGTAGCCCACAGCAAAATGGAGAAGTAGTACTCCTTTGTTTGAAGCAGAGATGAGGATCAGAGCCCGATCTGATAAGCAGATCCTTATCCAGGTACTATTATGCCTGAAGTATCTACTTAGTGCAGAGTTTTATGTTCATCAGAGTCTATTCAGAGCACAAAAATGGGCTGTGCTAGCTAGTTCAATAGATGGGACTTAATATGGAGACCTGGTTTTTAATGTATTGAGATGGCTAAAAAGCCAAACAAGATGTTTCTAGTCCATTTTGAGCCTCTATAAAACATATCAAAATGATTGGTGTTAAAAGAGATGTAATGTAGAGTGATGTGTGAAGAATACAGCAAGGATAGGGCACTAAAGCCTTCTGTGGGTCTTATGGGTATCAGACCTATGAAGATAAAAGTACTTGTCTTAATTCTGATTTATAAGAAGAGTTCTGAATTAATCAGGTAGGTGTTGGATCTAGTTTCCTCTGCCATACTGAAAGTAGCCTTTGGGAAAGGTGGGATTTTTCCAACCCCAAATGTGTCCATAGAGTTGCTAAACAGCTGGGACCACCAACCATTGGATACCATTGTAATTAGAGAACCCATACACAGTACTCAGCCATACCTTCCACAGAAAGGAGCTAGGAGATTAAAAACAGAAAGAAGCTACAACCATCCTTAGAGCCAGGGAGGCAAGGGGAGGAAATGAGGCTGTGCTGTCACAGATGCCATTACCATGTAGGTTTGGAGTGGCACAGGGAGAGTGAACACTCCAGAAGAAGAGAACAGAAACTACAAGAAAAGAATCAAACAAATCAAGTGTACACAGAGTAAGTTTTGAGGAGTTCAGATAGGGCTAGGGAAGGGAGATGGCTCACAGAATAGATTTGCAGTGCAACCAGAAGGCTGGGTATTCACATCCCCAGAATCTGTGATAAACGTGGGCAGGCATGCTAACTGCCAGTAATCCCAACACTCAGAAGGCAAAGACATGGGCCTCCTGGTACAAGCTGGTCAGAGTGACTGACTAGCCCGGACTGGTGCTCATCCAGTCCAGCAAGAGACAAATAAATAAAGCTGAGAATGATCAAGGAAGAAAATAACAGGCATCAACTTCAGGACTCCGTTCATGTTTACCTTCCCCAAAAATGAACTTGAAGAGGCAAACAGTGTAATGCTGATATAGAAAATGCATTCACTGAGACTAATAGCACAATCAATATGGCAGAAAAGAGCAGTGGAGGCAAAAGTGTTGTGAAGACCCAGAATGAAACATGGAAAGATGAAGAGATGAAAAGGCAAAAGAATAATTGTGAGATAGAGAATTTCCTCGTGGAATCTAACATGTGTATATTTGGTACTAGGGGAAAAAAAAAAAGGAACATGAGTTAAAAGACAGAGATTCTTGTATTTTGAAAGCCTTCAGACAACAAAGAATCCTGTCAGCTCCCTGGTCTGGTCCCAGGATCTTAGGTTACCTTAAGCAAAAAGGAACACGAAGAAAAGAAAACTACATCATAGCATATCTTGGTCAAATTTATTAAAACAACTGAAAGAGAAATAACTTAAGTCATAGAAAGAAGGTATATACTAAGCAATAGAAGAAAAGTAAAGATGGCAGCAAACATCTAGGATGTGATGGAAGCCACGGATGTGGTTCCTCACTGCGGAAGCTCTAGCTGAGCGCTGTGTGTAGATGTTTGTTCTCTGATTACAAGAGTCACCAGTGACTGATGGTTCCCAGATGATCTGGGGTGACTCAAATCTTTATGCCCCTGTTGTTAACTACTGGATAAAGGCTATTCCTGAAATACTACCTCACACTAGACAACACAACAGTTTCCAGCCAACACAGTCCTTAAGATGTATTGAGGGGTAAGGGCCATTCATTTACCTCACTCCCAACAATGGAAGCAATGCATCTTTTGTTCCTAAAGAGGGATCATGTTGTAGTGAATAAAAGCGTCTGCTACAACTTTCCAATCAAAGGCAACACATTTAAATCAATTTCTATTTCCTTTAAAAAAACAAAAACCTTTGTTTGAAATGAGGAACATGGATTTCTAGTATTGAAGAGTCAAACTATGAAATCTATAGATCATGTTAACATACTTAGGGGACAATACTCTGTATGCAAGTATGGACTGCCAGCGATGGATTCATCAACTTGCTGTGAGCTCTGCCTTGTATGTCACTACCATAATATCAATATAGTATGGGTTCTCCAGAGAAACAGTATATTGTATATATTATGCTGGGCATGAGGAGGGATTGCTCCTCTCATTTCTGAATTCTGGACAGTCTTAGATCTGAAATTCTCAAAGGAGTTGAAGCCTCTAAGGAGTTGATCGTGTGACCTGAGTTGGAGTCTCCATTCTCGGGCAATCAGAAGAATGCATGATGTAGTTTCTCATCTAACTTTGATACGTGAAAATACGAAAAGACCAATGTTTCAACCCAATTATGGAGAGAAAAAAAGTACCTATTACATCTATTTTTGTCCTACTTTTATTTTTGTTGTTTTGAGAAAATCTTTGTCAAAGCAAGAGGGGAGAACAAGTTTTATTTGGCTTGCAATTCCAGGCTGTAGTCCATGCTGATGGGGAAAGAGAGGCAGAAACTTCAAACAGCTAGTCACATCACAGCCACAGTCAATAGCAGGGAGAAATGAATCCATACATACTTACTTTTTTGAGATCAACTTGATTACTCCATGCTTTCACAGTTCAGGACCATCTGCTTGGGGAATTTTGCCACCTGCACATGGCTGAGTCTTCTTGCATCACTTAGTGAGCAATGCTCCACAGATATAGAAAAGGGCCACTCAATATTGACAGTCTCTCATTGAGATTCTATGCAGGTGAGGCTAACATTTATGTTTTATTCTAGTTGAGACTTTAGGGGCCTACTTTCATCAGAGAAAACTCTCTTTTCCCCTCTGTCTACTCTTTTCAAATGTTCATAGATCAAAAATACAACTATAAATGTACCTAGAAATAATAATAATAACTGAATATCTTGGTATTCCGTGGCAAGGTCAAATTGAAATTAGCCTCCACAATATCCAGGAAGATGAAATCAGCCTTTGACTATTCTAAACTTTCATTTTCAAGTTACCATCACTCTTACATTCATATAAAGTTGGTTCTGTGTAGTTTATGTATCTTCATTTTATTGTTATTGAAGTCATTGACACCATTTTCTAACCCCTACCCCCTGGTCCATCTTGTTGGTAATTTAGTCATTGATTCTTTCCTGCTGGAGAGGACTTCTGGACTTCTACTGACTGACTCAAATTCTAGCCAGGTACCTGTTAAAATCCACCAAGTCTCAAGGAACTGATATGAGTGGCAAACCACTGACAGGCTCTTGACAAATACTGAATATGGGCTGGGGAAGTAGTCCTTTGCTAAAGTGTTTGCATTTGCAAGATGCTAAATTCAATGCCCAATGGCATCGCCATGCATATGAGATGTAAAAGATGTCTTTAAGTATCCAGGAATTTGGCTGAGGCTGTCCACGTGTGCAAGATAGAAACAGTGCAAGGTTTGGTGTGACATGAAGAGATTCTATCTCCATCCACATATTCTGACCAGCTCAGCTCATGGCTTCTGCAAAGTAGATCAGAATATTTGCAAAAGACTTTCCTTGTCTTTAAGATATAATAACTGAATATCTTGGTATCCCATGGCAAGGTCAAATAGAAATTATCTTTTAAATTTTAATATTTTTGAAATTAAAATACAGTTATGTTATTTCCCCCTTTCCTTTATTCTCTCTGACCCTTCCCATGCACTCCTTTTATCCTCTATCTTAAATTCATGATCTCTTTCTATTTAATTCTTGTTACATTCATGTGTATTTGTATTCTTTTTTTTTTTTTTTT
>NC_034606.1:26303846-26329904 GCF_900095145.1 Mus pahari
TCTGCCTCCCAAGTGCTGGAATTAAAGGTGTGCACCACCACTGCCTGGCGTGTATTTGTATTCTTAGATATGTATTTACAAACTGCTCAGCTTGTATGTCTCCTGTATTTACATGATTTAAGTATTGTCTAATATTGGATGACCAATTGGGAGGCTCTTACCTGAGGGAAACAACTCTTGGTTCCGGCATTCTTTAATTTCCTGGCATTCTTTGTTTCTTATTAAGGCTCCATGAGATTTCTCCCTTCCATGTCAGTACGAGACTTCATGATGCAGCTTCTCTGACACTTCTAGAAGATGCAATCTCCAAGCAATCATCATGCTCCTCTGTCTCTTATTACCTTCCTACCTCTTCTGAAATGATTCCTGAGTCTTATGTGTAGGAGTTTCATTGTACTTGTCTCGGTGGGGGGCTGGGCACTGTACAACCACTTGCTCTATTTAGATTGGTTATGATTTTCTGTAATGATCTCTATTTATTGCAAAAAGTTTCTTTGTTGAGAAATAAAAAGTTTGCTTATCTCTGTGCATAAAGATAACGTTTAGCGTACAGCGAGGATTTATGTTAGATTAGTAAAGTGATGGTTGTAGGTTCTCTACCAAGATCCACGACTTCACTAACACAAGGTAGTTGGCTAGATTTCTAGCACTGGGCATGTTCTTCCTCTTCTCTAGATGGCCGCATGTTCTATTAGAGAGTTGTTGATTATGACCAAGGTATGCGCCATAAGATAATTGTTCCATGCTCGTGATTGTTATCATTCATGGGTGTTATAGCTGGGTAGCACTATTAGTTGCTTCTTTCTCTTGGAAGCTTTCATGGCTCCTCAGTGTAGCGTACCAGGAGGAGTCTTTCAAGTCAGATCCATCTTAGGTCCTCTGTCCGGGTCCTGTGTCCGGAGTGCTTGGTGTCTTCAACAGAAGGACTTATCTTCCACCTCTGAGAGGCCACCAAAGGCAATGCAACAGCCTGTAATGTTTTAGAAGTCTCCTGGACAAACTTTAACAACAGTCAAAAGGGGGATTCTGATGCCTCGTATTTTGTTAGTCTATTTACTGGCTTATTATCCCTACAAATGCCACTTTGTTTCCAGTCCACTGTTCCCAGGACTTGAATCTGCCACTGATTACCTAGTATAAAATCTTTCAACACTATCCTTTCACTAGGGACTAAAGCTACTTTTCTTACCCTTCTAGACAAGAGTACTCAAGTTTTAATCTATTCTTTTCTTTCCCTGAACTTCTAGGCACACCCAGAAGCAGCCACAATTGCTCAGCACTCCACAGTCATTTTGTTTTTTGATACACTTTCCTCTTTAATTTCCTTCACCTACTTTCAATATAGTATCAGATAACATCTTTTCTGGAAATCACTTTGAATTTCTGTAGCAATCTTGATATACAGTTTCTAAAATGCAAGTTTTATTTAAAAATAATATGGCAGAACTCTGAACAGTGGTTCAGTGTGTGTGTGTGTGTGTGTGTGTGTGTGTGTGTGGACATGATTGCATGTGTACATGTAAGTCAAGGCCTGAAACCATCTCTGTCCCTGGTGTCTCTTAAGTCCAAATCATCCTCATTTAAAATGACCCTAAGCCTACTAATTGCAGATCATGTGTTTTCATCTTAGCATAGTTTTGCACATGCATGCCTGTATATGTATTTGTGCACATACACACACACATGTATTATCTATTATCTATCTATATCTACATATCTTTATATATATATGTATATATATATAAAACTATGCATATATTCTATGAATTGCCACTGAGATTTATATAAAAACATGCATAATTTTGTATTTTAACATCTACTGATGCATGTTTAATGACATGTATTCATTATTCTTAACTCCTATACAGCTCACTATATAGTGTGAGTATGCCCATAAGATACAGGCAGTTTGCCTCTGACGTCACCTGTGAGCCCTCACTCTGCTTTCCCAGGGTAAAAAAAAAAAAAAAAAAAAAAAGCCCTAGATACATTAGCAACAGCTTTGGTTTCCCTCGGATGCCCCACGGTTTTCAATTTGATGTTAATTTAAATGAACTGAAATGGAGCATGCATCAGGACAGGATGACTGAGATCCTATCTTTCCTCCCAGCTGGACCACAATGGCGCCTGGTAATTCATCCCTGCCTGCTCCCCAGGCCGTCTGCCAGGTCTTTTTCTATTACCCTTTTTTGGACACCCTTGCATCTGATTTTTTTTTTGAGGCCATGGTCTTGCTTCCTGATGAGTTCAGCCACCATCATTTGACAAGTGCAATCTTTAGGCTCCCCAGCTGTATCTCTGACCTAAAGTCAGAAGAAGCACATTCCTCGGGCTTCCCCCCCTCAGAGGTCTTCTGTATCTCCCTCTAATGGACTCTTTTAAGTGACAAGCTTCCAGCTGTTGCCATGGTTTGTCTATAATGTGGCTTGAGGCACTGGAGCAGTCTTTGAGCTTGGTGATTGCTCTATCCTGGGCTACAGTTGCATGAAGTGAACCCTGAATTCCACTGTCAATGCTTGTGTTGAGAGAACACTGTTGTTAATAGGCACACCACTGGAGGTCCCCTGAGGATTTAGCAGATGGATATTAAAACCACAGGGTGAGAGCTGAGTCCGTTTTTTTTTGTTTTTTTTTGTTTTTTTTTCTCTTCCTTGCAAGATAGGTGCTTTGGCTCTCTTACTGAGTATAATAGAGAAAAGTGAATCCACACTAAATAGTTCTTCTATTTGCTTTTAATTTCTACTCCAACCAAGACTCAGATACTTTCTCAGTTGAAAGGCTCCGAGTCTATTACTTCTTGGATCACATGGAGTGACTCACAGCTAATTAAGCCAGTGTTCCACACTCTGATACCTATGACAGTCTTTGCCAATGCATGTTCCTGGGCTCTGTTACTAGTACATATTCTGTTTCTTCACACACTGTGGTCAGAGTGATGCATCGAATTCCAAATCCAATTGTCTCGCTTTCTACTTAAAGGTATCTAATGTATTACCCCACTGTTCCTCATTAAACATAAGAAATTCTCAATAGGGCTTAAAGGATTCTGTATACCATCAATCCTACACACACCCCTCTACTCGCTTGCACAAAAACACACTGACTCTTTTGTCCTCCTAATTCACAATGGTGTGTTCTCCTCTCTGCTCTCTTTTGTTTCTTCCGTTCAGCAAATAAATACATGCATTTATCAGAACCCTCACCTCTGATGTCACTTCCTGCTTCTCAACTCCTACTGATCAATCCTTTTGTCAGATTCCTTCTTAGACCCATCATGGTTTAGGACTGGATGGATCTTTCAGTGGCAGTCACCACCACAACAGGCTGGATGCAAAAGTGTCTCTAAGGCACTACTGAATATTGGTAATCGGTACATAGTGGGTGTTCAATAAAAATCCTTGGATGAATATAATGAATAATCTGTAGACAGGTGCTTCACCCCAATGACAGCAATGCCCGAACTTTGCATATATGCTGTGTCCAGTTCTAATGCCATACACTAAAAATACCTACCTTTGAAGGAAATATTTATGGTGCTCGTTGAGCTGCTTTCTTGGAAAGGAATAAAAGTGCGCCCGTAGCCTTTACACTGCCTTTCTGAGATAAGGAACCCTGCCTAAGAGTCTTTCATAAGGTTTGGCAATTTTCAATTTAAATATTGACCATGACGTCAATGATCACGCTTACCATGAATGTGTAATGCAAGGAATATGGTAATACATATCATAAGGGAACTCAACAGTGCTTCCAGACCCAAATAGATGAGTCATCTCTCTTGAAGAGATCGGAGGAACACAGGCATTTCCCACTGGGCTTTGAAGCTGAAGTGGGCTGTCAGGCTGCTGCCAGTCTTGTCTACTTGACCAGCTGCTTTAATGACACCCATCACCTCTGCGGTTCAACTTAAAAGTGACTTCCTTTAGTGGGCTTTCTCAGACAGTCCCGTCGCCCAGTCTGACACTCTTAGCATCCCTTCCCTGCCACACAATTGCCTGAATACCTCTAAGTGCCATAGAAGACAGACCCATACTGCCTTTCTCATCACTTCTTGAATAGAGCCTGCCTGGCTCAAGGCGATATTTCAGTAAGTACCCAATGATTGGTTGAGTGAATGATGGAAAAAGCAGAGAACAGAAGTGGAAATGACTAAAACGACTCTCAAAAAAAAAAAAAAAAAAAAAAGAGTCTTAAAAAGAAAACCTTTAGAGGAGAGGAAGGAAAAAGAGGGGACAGCAAACAGCAACACAGGTAGTGACCCTCCCTCCGTAAGGATACAAAAGAGAAAGAGCCCTGAGTACCTTGGGAGTGCACAAGGAGGGAACATTTGCTGTGGTGAAGTGCGCATTACATACAGGGATGTGCAGTAAAGGGGAGACTTAAAAGACTTGTGGGAGCCACACTTTCAGTGGCCTTGAATCATAATGGGGAGCTTGAATGTTTTCGGGTTTTTTGTTTGTTTGTTTGTTTGTTTGTTTGTTTTGGGGTTTGTTTTTTTTTTTGTCATCAAGAGGAGTTTCGAGGCAGTTAAGTAGGAAGCTTGTCGAGTTGGATTTGTACTTAGAAAAATCACTTCCATTTCCAGATAACGGGGAGGATTTGGGGGAAGGGAAGAGAATAAAGGTACACAGAGCTGCTTAGAAGTTGCTACAACTGGTACTGCTGACATTTAGGATGGAGATGCTCGGTGTTCTGTTCGTGGCTTTTCTATGCATCCAAAAGTGACTATCAGGATGACCTATTGTTCGGATGCTAGCGTCATCCAATAAGACACCAAAGGAAAGTGGACTCAGATGGGGAACAACTGGTTTTGCACTGTGCAACCATGGACTTGGATTCTCCAGAAGAAAGGCACATAAAATAGGGTGTTGTTTCCTGAAAGTTACAAGGTCCATTGTTAGTCGCTAGCAGCCACAGGTTACTGGGTTCCTGAAAGGAAAGTTGGGATTGGATGGGAAAGGCGGCGAGAGAAGTGACAGAGCCAAGACAATGTTCTCTGATCAAGGTCCAATCTTTAATGTACGGCACTAAGTATATATGGAACAAACCCAAGGACCTGTCCCTCTGTTTCAGCTGGGTTCCCTTGCTAGTTTCAGATGGATTGAGTTGCAAAGTAGGCTCTTCAGCAGCTCAGGCAGTTTTCAGTCCTCTGGCAGGAAGATGTAAATGTAGCAAAGTCAGACTCCTGGCTCTAGTGTCTGAGGAGGTTTGTTTAGCCAACTCAAGGCTTGGGGAAGGGCACAGTCAATCACAGTCTGTATATTGGCATTCATCATGCTGGATTAATAATCAAAATACCTTTCATAGTTGATCTCTGGTTCTCTTTGGGAGGAATGTCCTCTGCTTACAGTCCATGAGATTCTGGGCCCCATGACAGAATAGCTAAGGGGTCTCTGAGCCTAACAGATACAGCAGGTGCTAACCCAACACCAGAAGGAGAAATGCCTTTCATGAAAGAAAGATAATGGAAATAGAAACTGGGAGAAGATGGTGAAGATTCAGATATGCTCTCTGGGATTCTACTGTGCTTAAAGCTATATGCTTTTCAGACCCTTTGTTTTAATAAACCATTGAGTTTGTATTTTTAATTAAGCCAGTTTATATCCTATTGTTTGAAGGAGCTTAGCACTCATCTAAAAAAAAAAAAACATTTGAGAAGCAGTATTATACAATGTGTAATGAACACTTAATGCACTTTTCCTTCTAAGCCCACAAAGCCCACCCTTTTCTCCATTCCTATGTCACACTTGTGCAGTATTTTCATCTATGCTTCTTGTTTACTGGGCAATAAAGCCATATTCATGTGTAATAATTAAGAAAGAACTTGTGCTGTAATGCTCGACTGGTGGTTGTCATTGCACATTCCATATTACAGTCATACTGGGAAATTATAATGCAAATTCCTGTGCCTAGACCCTGTCAGACCAGTTAAATAAGAATTTATTACAGATAATATTGGTCAGACATTGAGGTAATTTTAATCAATAGTTTCTTCAATTTTATAGAAAAAGACTCCGAGGCTCAGTGAAATTATATAATATGTTAAAGACTATACCATGCAGCTCAAGTGCATAGTAACTTGCAAGGCACAGTAATATCCTGGTGAATTTAATGCAACACAATTATAGATAAGCTGAGATTGTTTTCAGAATCCATGGGCTTTCTTTACTTCTTCTTATTTCATGAATTTTAAGTACACACACGCACACACACACACACACACACACACACATCTATCTATCTATCTATCTATCTATCTATCTGTATCATTTTCTGGTTGGAGTCACACTTACGCATTACTGGTAATAAGTCTTTGCAAATCTCACTATGGTCACTTTAAATTAACTAGCACTGCAGTGTGTCACAAATTATATAACTTCTCTTATAGCCATAGTCTCATATCTAATGAGCAAATCACAGTGTCTCCTTGTTTTGCAGTTGGGAAGATTAAATTGAATCTACTTTCAGTTCTTAGAATGGCACCTACAATATAGAAGACAGTCAATTAGTGTTAAATATTGTTCTTGAGGTTCCCCTGGGTCTACATCTATTGCAATATGGCCAAAGTCACAAAATTATAACAATAATTAGAATTCTTGATGTTGTCAGTTACATATGACACCTTCGGCTCCAGTCTTGTCTCTTGACTTACACTTTCTCAGCCATTTCTAAAAGAATAACTGCACAATATAAATAATTCAATTATTGATATTTTGTGGGTGAATAAAGCAAATATATGACACTTAGCTTTGCCAAGAAATGGAGAAAGGCTTTAGATGTCTGAGATCAAATCCTAGAACATCCCCTTTGGGGACAAATATTAGCATTGTTTTACCATAGGTCTGACTTTCACACACACTAATGATCGCAACCATTATAATAGCACTGTATAAATAATGAAATAGAGTTCTTCGATTGTATAAATTGAATGAATATGTACTGAAACCTAGTGTGGGGCTGAAGAGACAGTTTGGTGATTCAAAGTACTTGTTCCTTACGAGGACCCAGGTTCAGTTGTCAGCACTCTCGTGGCTGCTCACCATCATCCTTAACTCTAGTTCTAGGTGATCTAACACCCTGTGTTGACTGCCTTGGGCCTCAAGCCTATATAAATGCATTTGAGATGCTATGTGAGAAAAAAAAAAAACCTCATATACGTAAATTAAAATAGGTACATACTAAACCCAAAACAAAAAGAAAATAAAAGAATCCTTTAAAGAAATTCAAAGACAGTGTTTTGATTTCTTCTAGAAATAAAGGCTTAATTAAAATTCTGATTAATTAAAATAATATGTATAAGGTAAAAAGTTTCATTTGGAGAATCCTAGACAATAACGCAGGGGTGAAGTAGGACTCCGAGGGGTTCCAATTGCCATGCTCACTAGGCTGTGAACCTCTGAGTCCCTTCCCCATTTTGGCTTGGCTGAGCATAAGTATTCCTTTTATCCATAATGCCTCTACCTCCTGGGAGTGTCTTCCTTTTGAGTCCAGTCCTCCTTATAATCTCAGCTATGCTTCTCTCGTTGAGGTTAGAAAGAATTCTCTATATTCAATATTGGAAAATTCCAGCTTTAAAAGAGAAATGCTGGAAATGAATTTCAAGCTGGGTCCTCAGCTCAAGTCTATTACATTGAATTAGTGGCAAGGATAGTTTGCATGACTTAATTAATTATCCCATTATCAGCATTAGGCTCGGCAAATGAAATGCATTTGCATATTCCTGTAGAGCGTCATTATTTAAGTTTAAAGGCACTTAAAACATAGTCACATAATGGCTATAGGGACTGGAATCAATATAGGCCATTCATAGGAGAGGACTGACTGCAGTGAATGAAAGGCACACCTTATTGGTTCCTGCTTTATGTCTGCATTCCCCTAGGACTTAGTGAGCTCCTACTAAGCCCAAGATAATAGTATAGCTGCTTATGCTAAACATAGGAAACCAGGCATTGAAAGTAATGCTATGCATTAAGGTATTGATCATTGTGTGCACTTCTTCATCACAGGCAGATTCCATGTAGTGACATCTGGATCCAAATTAGAGAATTCAATTATTCAGAGCCAAGTGGGTATATCTGTTTTCTGGTAGATGAGTAATTGACTCATAGTTGGCAACTTACAGACACAGCTCTGGGCTATTTCAACAAAGAAAGAATGAAGGTATAGAAGGTTTTCTAAAGCTAGGAAGAAGATATTTGCAGCCATGTTTGATACTATGCAGGGACCTTTGAAATAATCAAATTCATAGATGCAGTTTGGTTACATTGTATTCTCTATAAATGAGCTGATTAAAAAAAACAACAAAACAAAACAACAGAAACAACAAAACTTCTACAAAAGTATTGGCGTAATTTGACTGTTGTAAAAAAATTTAAGGCATTTGACTGCCCATGTATAAAAGCACTCTAGAAAGGTGGTAGTTGGCCCAGAATAGAGGAACAGCACACATACATGTATACTGTAGACAATAGTGATGTTGAGAGAACAGATCTTGGGTTCAGACTCCATTTTAGAGAACCTGACCTAAGGTTGAACTCTCTAGCACCAGTTCTCAGGTTACTCCCCAACAAACCTGTGTGACCAGGTTACAAGCCCGCCCCTGACACTTCACTCCCTAACACCCACCAATCAGGAGGAAAAAGGAAGTTAAGTTTATGGTCTGGCTCTCAGCATGAGATAATTATCTTAAAGGACAAGAAAATTCCACAATAGACCCCCAATCAGATGTGTGCCAGGCTAGAAACCTCCTCGCTTGCTTGCCACTTCCTATAAAATCTTGTCCTGCAGAGAGCTCAGGGTTTCACCCTCCCATCCTGCTGCTGTGACCCAAGCGAAGTCTAAATAAAGAGACCCTAGTGCACTTGCATTGGGAGTCAGATCCTTAGTATTCCTCTGAGGCTCAGGAATGAGACACAACAATATAAAATTTGTAACTTTTAGTCCCAAATTCAAAGAGACATTTTGCTTTAACTACAGTTAATCTAATCTCTGAAATTAAACAGTTGAAGTGAATTAAAGGTCAATTTGAGATTTAAAAAAAAAAAAACAAACAAAAAAACAGTAATTATTTTCACCTAGTTCTTAGCCTCCACAGATCCCTAGAATACAAGAAGGTAATTTCTCTGCATATCTAATGAGGAAAGAAGGAAGACTACCTGGGGTAATATACAGAAGCAAAGAGAAGATGACAAATACAGAAGCAAAGAGAAGATGACGAAGGATAGACAGACACAGCTCTCATTAACATTCCAGAGATACTGTACTGTGCAGCAGCACTCCTTCTGTTCCACAGTGCCCACATGAAAGCCATCTGTGCAGGTACGGAGATGACACAAATTCAGGATGGGATGCAGTGAAGCTGGTTTTTGGCTTTGTTAGGATGAGAAATTGAAAGTGGAAGCTTGGGTCTGTTGATCATTTTACCCACGCCACTTGCTCAGGTGATGGGAAAGACCTTGTCTACTCTGAGGACATTCTACACAATCTCAAAACCTTCCAAGGTTCTCTAGTGCCTTATAAGCTTTAGTGTGCATCACAGTTACATGGGGCCCTTGCTATGATGCTCATTCTGTTAGGATGAGCTCAAAGTTTTCATTTTTTTATAAGTGGGTGGCTTACTGCTGGTGACTGGTGATCCACACTTGAAAACTCAATCTGACTAGTCTCACCTCACCAACCACCGGAGCTGCATCAGAGTAGGTGGAGTCATTTCTCCCAAACATGCACCAAGTCCTAGGTGTCAATGGTCTGCCTTTTCTATTTATTTTCTCTAAAGCTTGTCCCCTTTTTTCCCCATCCATGTGTCTCAGATGTAACATCAAAAAAATGGTTCTTGTTCTGTCACATTTCCTTTCTCTTTTTGTGAACACGTTTGTAGTTCCTTCATTCTGCTCCTGATGTATCTCTGCAGGACACTGGAAACCTGGTGTGTCTGCCCTGACAGGGTGTATAGAGAGGCACTACCTCCATCCCAACTTTCAGAGCAAGTGGTTTTGCTGTTCTGTCTCAGATCTGTGTTTGAGCGTCTTCTCCTATTTCAGCTTCTCTTTCCACCTCTATTCAGTAAAGTGTGCAATGAAGCTCTCAGGAAATGCTTATTGAATTCCATCTCATGATTCAAGTTAAATGGAATACCTGGACAGTTTATTTTAAAACATGTTCCAAAAACCAAACTGAGATGATCTTACTCAAACACACATCAGCAATTACGTTATATCCCTGTCCCTTCATACGTAGCAAAACTATGAGAAAATTTCCTTTTCTTGTTTCTTTCCTTCTGTCTTTAAGCATGTATTGTGATTCAATTACACTTCTGTGCATAGTTGCTGCATTATAGTGGCTCTTCTACACCTCAAATTATGTAATACTGCATAATCCTGCAGTATTACAGAGGTTTTAGTTTAATACCCTCAATAGCGTATCCCTAGAGCTTTGCTTTGTAATATCTATTTTGGATCTTATGAATGACATCAGACTCAAGAGCCTGTGGTGCCTACTACAGTTTTGTCTCCTAGCCATTCACCATTTTCTATTGTCAGAACAGGAATGCCTGAAGCTTCCATTCTTATTTTTAGCTGAAGTTGATATTTTTAGACAATTTCTGTCCTACACAGAAGATATGTGGCCTAGCCCTAGCCATCAAAATTCCTTAAATACTTTGACTACTGCAACTGGTTCCACACAGACAGAATACCCATTCAGAAACAATGAAATGTAGTATGATACTCTTGTGGAATGGTTTAGAACATGCTCTCTTCCATATTTTGACTTGAACCCAGTGTGTTGGTCTGGCATGGCTGGACACCATCTTGTTGTAAAAACAAGTGAAGCAAAGCATAAGTAAGTGACAAGGACAGCTGAGGCTAGAAGAAGTCAGTTGAACTTGAAGCCATGGGTCATTCTGGCCTTGGCAGTTTATTAAAGGAGAAATCACTGTTGATTGGTTGTCATTTGTTTTTGTCGCATGTAAGCAAGATACATCTAACTGACATTTAACAGGGTTAATATATACTTGACATCCAAATAACTGGGATGCTGAGGCAGGAGACTGCTGAATTTGAGGTCAGCCTTATCAACAGCTACATATTTATATAGTGTCTACCTCAAAGAGAAAAAATGTCAGGGAGGAAAGGAGAGAGGGAGAGAGGGAGAGAGAGAGAGAGAGAGAGAGAGAGAGAGAGAGAGAGAGAGAGAGAGAGAGAGAATTCCTGTCTGTCCTCTTGCTCATTTTTTCAGCTAAGTCTCTCCCCCTTCTACTCAGTACAATGAGAATGGAATGCACACATCTCTGCACAGTGTGTTCATCTATTCACTTAAAACTTGATCTGGTATCTTCCTTTCCTTCTTTGTCTTTACCTTTACCAAGTCTTTCCCTAAGCTCAAGCCATTCAATAAGGTAGATGCCTATACCTAAATGGCACTCATTTCCTAATGGAGTAAAGGCCAGGACCACATGGGAACCTTGCATTTTGTATACCAGCCTCCTACTAGGAACAGGATGGCCTCCCCAGAAGTCCTCACCCTTCTTCATAGTGTGGATAATTTCTTTGTGTTCTGTGGACCCTGGTTTTCTCCTCTGTAATGAAGTAGTATATAGATGGATCTAATGTCCCTTTCACTTTAAGCCTCATTTAATGAATTGCTGCCTCCCTTCTTATCAGTGGTCTCTTCACTCGTGTTTAGAGCAACACTGGAATTAGGGTGAAGTAATGGGGTGCTGATGACAGGATGTTCGAGGAGGCAGTCTTAGATGCTAATGCCGCACTAGCATAAGATCCAGTGCCTCTTTAATTTTGCTCACTAGACATGGGACTTCATCCCCTTGGTCTACTGCCTGCCTGAAAAGGGATGCTTACAGCAGTGCTTTTCTGAGGATGATGGACCCACTGTTAGTGTCTTCTCTGTTGCTGTGATAAAATAGCACAGACAAGGGCAACTTTGAGGAGGAAAGTGTCTATTTCCAGCTTGCAGTTTCAGAGGGATAGAGTGTAATCATAGCAGGAAAGACCGGTTATGAGGAGCCTTCCTACTTCATCAACATGTAGGAAGAAGGGTTGGGCATGGAAGGAATAGGAAGCAAGGTCAGGTTACATACCTTTAAAGCCTACCCCAGTGAGGCATATTCTCCAACAAGGCGCCACTTCCCATGAGTTTCATAACCTCGCCAAAGAGGGTCACTGTCTGGGGACCGAGTTTTAAAACACATGAGCCCATGAAGATACTCCTCATACAAAGCGTCGCACTCACCACGGTGGTTTAATCGGCTTCAACAACCTTGAATACTGACGCACACTTGACCAGCCGGATCTGGACTTGGGGGGAATGGCTTACTTAGTAAGAAGCACTTGCTGGGTAAACGTAGAGGTGTGAGTGCAGATTCTCAGTACTCACATCAAAAGCTGAATGTCACCTTAAGCACTTGCAACCCCAATGCTAGAACCTAGAGAGAGGACAGAGATGGAGGAAGGGCTTCCGGAGTTCTCTGGCCAGCCAATCTAGCTGAAAATTGTAAGCTGTAGACGCACTGGGAGGTTGGTCTTAAAGTCCTAAGAGCAGCAGGTCACCTGGCATTCTCCGCAGGCCTCTGCATGGACATGCATACTCATCAGCATGTACTTACAGGTTTGCAGACATGTAGACTCCACACACGAGCACACACACACACACACACACACACAGAGAGAGAGAGAGAGAGAGAGAGAGAGAGAGAGAGAGAGAGGATCCATTTAATACTAGCCCCTTTAACCCTTCAAGCATGAAAGATAATGCTTACAGGAAACAAACGAGAACACATGGTATCTCTCTTTCAGAGAAAAGTAAATTAAGACTAACTGAGCCAAAATCATTTTCCAAGATCACATGACCCAAATGTGTCAGACGCATTGCTGTTGACGTTGGTGGTCTCTGACTTTAAAGTCCGCTGAACCACCCTGAGATTCTTGCAGTCAGTCAGTAACATTTTGATTGATTATGTGCCTTTTCTGCTCCCAGCTGCATCAGTGTTTCTGATCAGCAACTAACTTACATAGCAGGTAAGTTTTAACTTCTGACCACCAAGGGACCTAGGTTTAACAGCCTCCTTCAGTGTAGCATAACAGAGAGCTCTCTTTGAAGAGCCCATTCCAGTACATTCCTACAGCTAGGGTTGCAGTCCTGTTTCCAGCACAGTTCTTATTATCAGAGTGCCCGCAGCAGCACCTTATTGACAACAAGGAGCACTAAGGCTATTTCTGCCCACACTCCATGCACACGTCTCCCAGCACATCAATAACAAATGTTTCTCTGACAGCCCCAAATCTACTATTCTAGAAAAAGAGATTCCACATTTATGGCTCTTTGCAGAAGTTTTACTAGTGAACTCCAATGCAAGTTGTCTGCTTTTGTTTCTAATTCAAAAATCACAACTTTTCCTGTTTCTTAAAAACATGAAAATTAAAAATAGCTTTCTTGAGAGATAGTCTTGAAGATGGCTTTCAGAAAAATCAGTGTCCATTGTGAGAAATTGCTGTTTCTTCCAAACACCCATGAGTGAGGAAAAGCCACCAGAGGAGAAAGGGAACAGATTTTAGAATGGATAAGTATAAAAAAATCCCACTCAAGAGTCTGTGGCTGGACAGACTGGCTCAGAAAGAGGGACAGAAGATGTTAGATGCATTAGTGCAGGAAGGATCCAGATGTTTCATTGCCTTAGGAAGAGATGTAGATGTATGTCCACAGTAAAACTAACTACCTGAGGGCATATGGACCATTCTAGGATGAACTTTGCTTAATATAGAAATACAGCCCTTCAATTTGCATTCTACATTAAATACAGTAATGAGCCCTTGACAAAAAACGTAACAAAGAGAATACGTACAGAACACATGTAATTTCATACCATTTATATTGAATTAAAAAACAAACAACATACCTACCTATTGGGCATTATTCCTTAAGTGGAATAAATATGAAATGAAAATAGCCTTTGTTGAATTAAGCAGAATAGACAAGCTCAAAACTAAGGTGGGTTTTAATTCAGCAGTTTAGTGATCTTAAAGAAGAACCTGCTTCACAGAGTCATCCAGAGATGCAGTGTTGTTCCAGGAAATTTCTTCCCTTCGGGGAACTTAACTCTGGGCAGACAGCAGTATGTTGGGGATCTCATTTCATTTATTGTCTGTAAACCAGATTTTAGTATTATGCAATAGACACTGGCAAAAATTCTATGGACATGTGCAAAAGAAGAAACACAAAGAAGGTTTCTGGCATATTTCCTTGTAGTTTTCACTGTGCAGGTGGGCTCAAGGGGGAGGACAATATATTTAGAGAAAAGAAACAGGAACTTGCAGTTCTGGAGAGACACTCACTGATTAAGACCACTTGCTGCTCTTTCAAAAAACCAGGTTTGGTTCCCAGCATGCACAGGACCGATTACACCCACTGTGATATTAAATATAAGGGATCTGGTGCCCTCTTCTGGCCTCCAATCTCTGTCTCTCTCTGTCTCTCTGTCTCTGTCTCTGTCTCTCTCTCTCTCTCTCTCTCTCTCTCTCTCTCTCTCTCTCTCTCTCTCTCACACACACACACACACTGTTCACACAGCTCACGCAGGAACTTATACATACACATACAAACTATAAGTAAGTAGATCTTTTAAAAAGAAAATGGAAAACTTCACCTGTACTGTTTTGTTCCATTTAATAAGTTTTATGGGAATGCATGTATCAATTAATTCTTTTTAATTTGTGATGATGTTCCTGAACTGTACAATCATGAAAAAATATTTGATATTAATTAAATGTCTAAAATTAAGGTAATGAATTATTCTATATGGATTATTCAAAAGAAATAAATCTTAATTCCAGTCTATTTGGAAAGGTAGTGCTTCTACAGTTCAGGGCTATGGATTTGCAGGGTGGTCCTTGTTTATGTTGATTTGTTCCTGGAATCAAAAACCATAGAAACAAGAATCAGAAATTACATTGTTCAGTGTGGGAGAGTCTGGACACCCAGTGGTCTCATCTATGTGGGCTAACCAGATATTTTAATTAGTGCATGCAAGATAATGTAAATGTACTTTCTTGCTAAATAATCACAAACTTCAGAGCTCTGGAGGTGTAGTTCAGTAGTAAAGCACTTTTCTATCATGTGAGAGTCCCAAGATTCAATATCAACCACAAAAACAAAAACAAAACAAAACAAAACAAAACAGAACAGAACAAACAAAAAAGCCAAAACAGAACACAAAACACATCATTGTGGAGTTTCAGGCTAGGGAAGGTCTTTAGGGGCAGGCACTCAGGTTTCTGCTTAAGGCAGGAATTTCCTGTCCAATGTTTCTGAAGTTGACCATTTACTTCCTGCCAGAAGTTACTGCAAGAGTGTCCAAGGCTTTCCTCATACCCCTTACTATTAATTATGTACACTTTTTATTTCATTCTTTCTGCCAAATCAGTATTAGAGCTCAAGTCATACCACCAGATTGCCAGATTGCCCCTTTTTGAATGAAGTTCTTTGCCTTTCTACTTTCTTTCTCTCTCTCTTCTTTCTAGTATTCTCTATTTTGTTTTATTTTCTAAGTCATCTCTTGCTATGTAGTTCAGGATGACTTTCATCTCACTTTCAAAAACATGGAAACAAAAGTCGGAAACTACATTGTTCAGTATGGGAGAGTCAGGACACCCAGTGGTCTCATCTACGCTGGCTAACCAGATATTTTCATTAGTGCCTAGGCTGGCCTCATCCTCTTGCCTCCCTTTCCATGTGTTGGGATTATTATAGAGATTATTATTTGGCAGGCCTTCAAATGAGCATGGTCTCAGGCTCACTCTGTTCCCACACTTTCCAATCAGAAGAGACACTCCTTCCCAAAGGCAGTAATGCCCTAAGCAACTACACCAAAGGCATTTCCTGACACTGAAACAGAGGCACTGTACAGTTCTTCCCCACTAACAAAGAATCCCCAATCCTGTCTTAGTCAAATAACTTATCCCCACCTAATGCCATTGCTGACTCTTGCTTATGGGGTTGAAGAAGGTTATTAGACAAGTTCTTTGTAACTGTGCCTCCTTCCAACACCAAGGGACAGCATGATGTTTCCTGGTGGCTCTGTGAATCCTGATAGAAATGCAAAGAGTGTCCAGGGTAATAAATTCTTAAGTAGGTCTGGGCTTCAGTCGTAAGGTGCAGCGAGCACCAGGCAACATGAAATAGAGCTGCTTACAATTCTGCTGACTGGTCTGGGTAGAATCCATGCTGGCGGGTTATATACCCTCTGTCACAGTCTGAAAAGCTCAAATGGATTATTCTGGAAAAATCTCAAAGTAGCTGTGGATTTATGGTCACAAGTATTCCATTGTCACCGTGCAATTCTGGCTGAAGTTTTAGAATTATGCATTTCGATTTAATTAGAAAAAAATGACTAAGTCTAAGAACACACATTAATCTTTTATGGTTTAATTACATAGTCTTCTCTGGCTTTGTTCTAGGACTCCAAAGTGATGCATGAGCATTTATGTTTTTCATCTGAAAATTTATGTAACTCCATAAACATAGTACATGTTGTCAACTATTAGAGGTTTCTTACATGTAAATTATCCAAGACAGTGTGTCTATTTAAGTAAACTTCTTCAATTCAATAAAGATACTGAAGGAAAATGAACTATTTCTTTTTCATTTTTATGAAGACAAGTGGCTGCAGGATGAACTTGGGTTACTGAGATATTTAGGAAAGATTTCCCTCACTTTGTAGTAGCCCAGGCTATGTTTAGTATTTGTTTTTGTTATTCAATATTCTTTCATTAGATATTTTGAAGATGCAATGTGTACGTGATGAAATGCTTGGATTTTAAGTTTGGTGCTGCGGGCAAGATTGAGGGATTGGGTCTGGGTGAACGGAGAGACTGAGAAGATCTGTAGGATGTCTGATTGGCTCTCTGGCAGGTGTTCCCTCCCTCTCCCCCTCCCCCTCCCCTTCCCCCTTCCCCTTCCCCTCCCCTTGCCCTGATATTCTATGCTATACTGTCTGTGGCTGGTCCCTCACGGGGANCCCCCTTCTCCTTCCCCTCCCCCTCTCCCTGTCCCTCTCTTTCTGTGTGCACGTGCATGTTCCACTCAGTTTAGATAGGATTGTCTTACCTCTAGCAGGTCTTACAGGTAAGTACCTCCCAGTGAGCTCGTGGGTGCAATGGTCCTATGGTTTTCAGAAGACAGCATTTCCTAGCGCGTCTTCCCGTCCTATACCTTTTATATTCCTTGGGGAAGTGATGACAACATTTTCGGAGGCTGAGCACTCAACAGTCATCTTTTCTCAGCATGTGATCGGGGTACAAGTCTCTGCATGAACCAACAAGCGAAGCTTATAGAAGCTTTTCTGGTCACGGGTAAGAGCAGCACTATTCTTAGTGAGTAAACATAGACATTTAGAAATCTCACCGACACGATTTCCACATAGGAAAACAGCAACAATACATAACACACCCACTCTACCCCCACAAAGGGCTTTTTACCTTCTAAGCTATGGGCTTTTCACCATGCATTAATCTTATTTGTATTAAATTTACTTTAATCCATGGAATAAAAAGATCCCTTATATTCTTCACTTCCTCCATAGGCTCTAGCTAAAATCATAAGACAATTAAAGGAGATGGGGGGGGCGGTGGGGGGGGATACAAATTGGAAAGGAAGAAGCTAAAGTATCTTTATTTGCACATGATATCACAGGGTACATAAATGATCCTAAAAATTCCATCATGGAATTCCTACAGCTGATAAACACTCTCAGTGAAGTGCCTGAATTAAAACTTAATTCAAAAGAATCAATAGTTTCCCCATATGCAAATGAATATTGGACTGAGAAAGAAATCAGGGAAATAATACCTTTCACAACAAGTCTAAATAATTCTTGGGGTAATGTTGTGGATAGCCCTGGTGTTGTCTGTATTTTGATGCTAATTCTGCTTCCCCAAGAGGGGCCGCCTGGGACAAGGAGTGGATCATGTACTCAGGACTTCATGGGACCCTTCTAATGAATAAAGATTTCAAAAAAACAAACTACTGGATGAATAGGTGGGACTTCTGGATAAGACAGAGAGAGGGCAGAGGTAGGAGAAGGAGAGGGGGCTTTTGTACGGGAAGGATGATGGACCAAAAATGTATGTAGCGGAGACCCCTGGTTCAAGTAGTGGATCTGTTGGGATTCACTACCGGAAGATTTAACTTAGAATATCTACTAGGATGCTAGTTGCTATGTCCAATAATGTGTTGTCTTTGATTCTAAACTAAGATTGTGTGGTGTTTTCCTTCACTTGGTGACTTGACTGAGTCTCAGAGAAAAGGTATGATGCTGGGGCACCCCAGCCAGCCATGGGGATTTGAAAGTGTGGGGCTGGTGTGGCAGTGACCCGCTATGGGAACTTGGTGAGCTGGGTCAGAGAGTCTGCATGTGATGAGAACAAGGCCAGCTGGTGCCATGCCTAAGATAGTGAGGTTTGCATTATTTAATATTTTCTGCTACAGGCTAACTCTAACCAACTAAGTAAAAAAACTTGCATGATAAAAAACATCAAGTCTTCAAAGGAAAAATTGAAGAAAATATCAGAAGATGGGAAAACCTCTGAAGTTTATGGATTAGTAGAATTAACATAGTTAAAGTAATCAACCTAATGAATTTTCAACTTCATATGGATAAATAAAAAAACTAGCATAGCCAAAACAATCCCGAACATGAAAAGAATTGTTGGAGGTACCATGATCCCTAATTTCAAGTTGTATTACAGACCTATAGTAATAAAAACAGCATGGTATTGGCATGAAAACAGACACATTGATTAACTGAATCAAACTGAAGACCCAGATATAAACCCCAAAACATGGACACCTGACTTTTTATAATAATAAAAAAAAAAAGCCAGAAAAATCACTGGAAAAAAAGACAACATCTTCAACAAATGTGCTTGTGTAACTGGATGTTTGCATGTAGAAGAATGTAAATAGATCCATGTTTATCACCCAGCACAAAACTCAAATCCAAGTGAATCAACATAAAACCAGAGACACTGAACGTGACAGGAGAAAAAATGGGGCGTAGACTTGAACATACTAGCTTAGAAGACAATCTCCTGAACAGAACAGCAATTCCACAGACACTAAGATCAATAATTGCTAAATGGGATCTCATCAAATGGAAAACTTCTATAAAACAAAGAAGCCCGTCAATAGGGCAAAAAGCAGCCCATGGCGGGGNGGGGGGGGGGGATTTTTCACTACCTCCACATGGGACAGAGGGCTGAAGATATGTAAAGAACTCAAGAAACCAGAAGTCCACAAACCAAATAACCTAATTAAGAACTAGAGTACAGATTTAAACATAATTCTTAATAATCTCAAATGGCTGAGAATTATTTAAAGAAGTGTTCAGCATCCTTAGCCTTCAGGGAAATGCAAATCAAAACTACCTTGTCAGAATGGCTAAAATAAATAACACAGGTGACAGTTCATGCTTGTGAGGATGTAGAGCAAGAGGAGCACTCCTACATTGAAAATGGGAATATACATTTGTCCATCCATTATGGAAATCAATATGGTGGTTCCTCAGAAAACTGGGAATCAATCTACCTCAATATCCAGCTATACCACTCATAGGCATATACCCAAAGACACTCCATCCTATCACAAGGACTCTTGCTCAAGTATGATCATTGCAGCTTAATTCATAATAGTCAGATACTGGAAACAACTGAGATGTCACTCAACAGAAGAATGGATGTTTAGATAATGGAATATTATTCAGATGCTTTAAAATGACATCATGAAATCTATAAGCAAATGGAACCAGAAAATAAAATTCATTCCGTATGATATTACGCAGACCTAGTAAAACAAATATGGCATGTATTTGCCTCTAAGTGGATATTGGCTGTCAAGAATATGATGACCAAGCTACAATGCATATACCCAGATAGATTTGGAAAAGAGGAGAAGTCTATGGGAGAATGTGTGGATCTCCCTGGGAAGAGGAAATAGAATAGGTTTTAAGGATGTACTGGGTCAAGGAGGGAATGGATGAAGTGTAGAGAGAAACAGCAGTAATTGAGGGCATTTGGGGAGCAGTGTGGTAACCTAGTATAGTGGAAACTTCTTGTAATCCTAGCAAGGACTCCTGGTAATAAGGAGAATGGAGACTGAGTTGGCCATTTGGGTAGCCAGATGACTCCCAGTGGGATAACTACAGTGTAGTATGTTGAGTTGTTGGCTGAGGGGGTCCCATCGAGATCCTCAAACACCCTTGGGTGATGCTAGGATAGAGGGTTGCTCCTCACAAATAGACACTGGGGCCCCTTGCCAAGGACATTATCCACCCAGCTCATCGAACATGGAAAAGTCTAGCTGGTGCCTACATGGAGCCTTCACCCCTATGTTCTAGTCTCTTTGGTGCGGAAAGGTACTTACTGAAAGAGAAATAGACATCAGCCCAGACCTACAGTCTGTTCTGTTTGTGAAATATGCTACAGCAATGGTGGCACATACCAAATGTCTGATTTGACTTAAAGTCAACTCCATAAGAAGGCACCTATACTCGACCCTGCTTTAGCACCCAAGAACCAGAGACTACATAGCTTAGAAATCTACTGTAATACTAAACATTACTGATAAAACAAAATAATAACAACAGACAAAACAAAACAAACAGGTTAGGCGTGGTGGCGCATACCTTTAATCTCAGCACTCAGGAGGCAGAGGCAGGTGGATTTCTGAGTTTAAGGCCAGCCTGGTCTACAAAGTGAGTTCCAGGATAGCCAGGGCTATACAGAGAAACCCTATCTCAAAAAAACCAACCAACCAACCAAACAAACAAACAAACCAAAATAAAGTGATTCCTAGTGGTATTTGTCTATACTCATAGATCAATGACTTATTAACCAGGTATTATCAAAGAGGCTTCCTCCAGCAGCAGATAGGAATATGTGAAAAGATTCACAGCCAGAGCTGATGCAGAGAGAGTCTCAATTGGAGGGCTCTAATAAGAAACAGAAAGGGAGTGGATCCAGAGGGGAAGGGCAGTGGGAGGGGAAGTGGGAGGAGTAGAGGGAGGGGAAACTGATTTTACAGTATATATTGCCTGAGAAAAGAATCTATTTTCAATAATTAAAAAAAGAAATGAAATAAAAACATATCCAGTAGGCGGAGCATTGTTGCTAATAAGAAGGGGTGGGAAGTGGAAAGGGGTTGAGAAAGAGCAATGAGGGACAAGAAAGCCCCACATATATTATTATATGAATATATGAAATTGTCAAAGAATAAAACAGAAAGAGAGAAAGAAAGAAAGAAAGAAAGAAAGAAAGAAAGAAAGAAAGAAAGAAAGAAAGAAAGAAAGAAAGAAAGGAGGGAGGGAGGGAGGGACTGAGGGATGGAGGGAGGGAGGGAGGGAGAGATGGAGGGCGGGAGGGACAGAGGGACGCAGGGACGCAGGGACGCAGGGACACAGGGTTGCAGGGACAGAGGAAGAAAGTAGGTAAGTTAGTGGTACTTCTTTTCATCTAGCTTCTTCTGGTCAAGACAGCATGTTTGAGATTTGTCTGTGCTGTTGTATGTCTGGCTTTTTTCCTCTGTACTCCTGTTTAAAAGTCTATTAATAGAGTATGCACTATATGTTCTTCCATTATGCTCTTGGTAGATATTTAGAGTGTTTCCTTTTCTATACATTTGAAAAAGCTTTTCTACACTACAAAATTCTGAACATACAGCTCAGAAAATATGAAAAAAAAAAACTTAGGGTCTGTATCAAATCATGTGCAGAGATGAATCTACCATAGATTATAATACTATACACAGAAGCTAAAATGAAAGTTTCTAAGTAAATGAAATCGGGGACCATCTTTAGAACCTTAGATAAGTAAAGATTTTTAAAGAAACTATGTAAAATGTACTAAACATAAAACAAAACTGATCAGTTACATCCCTCATAAATGAGAATTCATTGAAATAGTCCATTAGCAAAATGAAAGGTACTAAAGAGATGGATCGGTTGTTAAAAGCACTTTCAGAGAACCTAGGTTCAACACTTGGCACCTACCTGGTGGCTCACTATTTTCTGTGGGTATAGTTCCTGGAAATCGGATTCCTTCTTCTGGTCTTCTGTGAGTATCAGGCACATACATAGTGTATAAACATACACGCAGGCAACATGTTTATAGGTCTAAAATTTTTAAAATGAAAAAAGTAAGGTCATTCTCAAAGTGTTGACACTGCCAATAGGTTGTAAATATTGAAAAGTAAGGACCGGTTCATTAAACATGCAAATTACATAGAAACTTAGTGACCTAAAAGTCAACAGTAAAGCCACATTCTAATAAAGAATTGACAAAAAACTTAAAATTATTTCTTGTGGTAATATTTGTGAGTATGCAATCAACATATGAAAATGGTCAATGTTATTAATCCTAATAATATATAATACTACCATGCATGAACAACATGGTAGTATTATATATGAACAACCTAAAGGGCACACCTTTAATCCCAAGCACTTGGGAGACAGAGGCATGTGGGTCTGAGTTCAAGGCCAGCCAGGGCTATATAATGAGACCCTTGTCTCAGTATAAACAAAGATAGTAACAGTAAATGATGGAATATACACAGAAAATCTGCAGCTTTGTACATTTGCTATTCACAGGAACATGAAATTTTATAATTACTTTAGACAAAACTTCTACAATAGATGCAGGTTGGGAAGCCCGGCAGGCATCAACCCTACACAAAGAACTGCAGGCAACTGAGGATGGTTGAGAGTATGAAAAAATAGGCTTCTGCAGGGAAGAACACATCAATTCATTATCCAATACCAAATGCTCAGCCTTTTAAACATACACAAACAAGTAACATAAAAGAGACTGAACAGGTTGTATTTACACATTGTGGAATATATATGTATTTATGTATGTATGTATATATATATATATATATATATATGTGTGTGTGTGTGTGTGTGTACGTATATATGTGTGTATATATATATATGTGTGTGTGTGTGTGTGTGTGTGTATATATGTATGTGTGTGTACGTATATATGTGTGTATACACATATATACGTACACACACATATACGTATATATATGTGTGTATATATATATATATATACACACATATATATACATGCAGCAACAATTAATTAAAAGAAGGCCATGAATTTGAAAGAGAGCAAAGTGAGTTAGAAGGGAATGAATGGAAGGAAGAAGTGATATAATTATATTAGAAGCTAAAAATTTTTTAAAATGTACACATTGGTATAATACTCAACAATTATGAATATATATGATCAAACACACACACACACACACACACACACACCTGCACATGAATACATAAAATATTTGTTAAACTCCAGCCAAACTAGAATAACCCAGGTACTCTTTAAAAGACTAATGGTTAAAAATACTATAGTCCATCCATAAAAAATGAAGAAAATTTATGTACATGTCTGTCCATTTTGTATTTAAAAACTGGATATGCTCTATCTTGTTGTCAGATGTTGAGGTCCTTTAATAGTTCCAACAATTTAAAAAATCACCTAGAAATCAGAATAAAATAAAACAGTTGGTCTAAATGTTCTACTGATTCAATGCTATTACTATATGAAAGGGAACATTGTGATTATCTTCAAGAAAGCAACTTACTAAAAACATCATTACTAAGATCTATCTAAGGACATAATAAGCTTCAAAACTTTTAAATATATTTTAATAATCATGTCTGATGGCATGACTGTAACGTCCACTGTTATTCTGACTCCGTAGTATATGAACTGTATATCAAAGGAAATGAATAAGCGTGTCAATGTCACCAGAAAATCTAGAGTTTACATTATAGAAGAAGAGAAGAGATCAAAGTTTAAAGATGCTGAGGAAATCTAGTGCCCTCCTAATGATGAGGCATGAGCATCTACTTGACTGCTTGACCATGTTTCTTTATCTTCTGCATTTGTTCACTAAAAATTAGGAAAACAATAGCAAGGCCAGTGCCAATAATCATCTTTACCTTAGATTGTGATCTTCTTTCAAAAAGAACCCGAGTTTCTCTGAAATACTTATACATGATGTGACAAAATGATATTCTGTCAAGACAGAAATAAAATGAACTGCAAGGTTCACTTAGTCTAGATTGAAAGTCATGGCTCAGAAGTCAATTTAAGAGACTCTTACTAGTTAAGAATCAGATAATCTAGGGATCATAAAATAACCAGAATAAATTAAAACACTATGAACATTGTTTCCTCTGCAAGATCATAAGGTTATTCTATGTGCTGTTTTTGCTGTGCTGTGATCCAATCTCTGAGCAAACTAAGAAAAAAAAAGCAGAAGTTACTGTGGTTTATCTTTGGAGGATTCAGTCAATGACTGTTCATCTCTAAGTGCTTTTTATATAAGGTTGTCATGGCAAAAGTCTGTAGCAGAAGAAATTTCTTCCCTAAGGGTGAACAGGAAGAAAAGGGAGGGGGGAAAAGAGGAAAGGGGAGAGAGGAAAAAAAATGGGACAAAGAGAAGGAAGGAGGGAGAGAGCATGAAACATTAGGAGATGAGAGACATGGCGGGAAGGGAAGGGAAGGAGGGAGGGAAGGAAATAGAGATAGATGATAGATAGATAGATAGATAGATAGATAGATAGATAGATAGATAGATAGATAGATAGACAGAGACAGACACAGAGATACAAAGACAGAGTGAATGAGAGAGCAGTGAAGAACTCACCTTCTGTGACACCTTCCTCTAGCTAGTCTTCCAAAGTTTCCGCAGCCTCCTAGCTGATAATACCAGGTGAGGGGCAAACATCCAACATGTGAGCCCATCAAGGGTACTTCTTATTTAAATGGAACAGTTACTAACAGCAAAATAATAATAATAATAATAATAATAATAATAATAATAATAGCTATTCTCTGTCATTTGGAAGGTGTTATAAAGTTCTCACATGAAGGAGCAGGAGGAGGAGGAGGAGGAGGAGGAGGAGAAGGAGAAGAAGGAGAAGGAGAAGAAGAAGAAGAAGAAGAAGAAGAAGAAGAAGAAGAAGAAGAAGAAGAAGAAGAAGAAGAAGAAGAAGAAGAAGAAGAAGAAGAAGAAGAAATATTCTTTTCTGTACATACTTTCTTCAAAGAACTCAATGATTGTAAAGGACGTTTCTCAAAGGACGTTTTTGAGAATGTAAATGGATGACTGGCAGGATTAGAAGTGGCCATTTAAAATGATGAATTCTCTGTCAGAGTATGTGTTGTTCTTGACAGTGATTATCACTGGCTGCTGACTTCTCACAGAACTCGGACGTGCTCATGGAAGTGCAAAACACAACTTCTGAGGAGTTCTTGACAAGAATGAAGTAAATCTGAAAAATAATTCTCTGAATCCAGTTTTCACTTGAAGCTAATGCGTAGAACTGAATGTGTTAAATAAAAAACATCCAAACTGCAAGGAAGTGTAGAGATTGAAAAATTGGCTTCTATACGGAGGTCCTAAGAACTCACACCACAGAACGGCGCCATTTCAATAAATGGCGCTGGACAAATTGGATCTCCACGCGTAGAAGAAAGAAGCTAGGGTGTTATAAAAATCAACTCAAGTAGTTTAAAGATCTTAGTAGAAGACGTGACCTTTAGGAGCTACTTGAAGAGAACAGAGGGATGGTTCAGGACATGAATAAGGGCTTCTAGAGAGGAGTCCCAAAAGCATCAAAAACTAAAGCAAAATTAGGGCCAGTGAAATCATCCCAAGTTATAAGTCTTCTGCCTAGCAAGGAATCAGCAGAGTGGAAGACAACATACTACACAAATGAAGAACAGCAGAAATATGCAAAACATCACCATAGTGAATCTCCTGGAGGAGACAGGCTCTTCCTTTCAAAATTAAGTGATGTGTATGTGTATCAAAGCATCATATCCTTTAATATGCAAGGTGATGTGTCTTGCATATCTTTAAACAATTTTATTTTAAGCAAATACTCTGTGAATATGAAGAAAAGTTAAAATTATGAGCTACAAAGAATAAGAAAAGGAAAAGAGGGGCTGGAGAGATGGCTCAGCGGGTAAGAGCACTGAC
>NC_034606.1:26330205-26331922 GCF_900095145.1 Mus pahari
AAAAAAAAAAAAAAAAAAAAAAAAAAAAAAAAAAGAAAAAGAAAAGGAAAAGAGATAGTCACAGAAAGAGAATGGGATGTTGAGTAGGAATGTATAGATTTAAACTATCCAAGAGAAATACAATCTCGTTGCATTTATGCATTGAATGCATTATTCTTATTTTGATCTTCATTCAAACAAGTTAATTTTTTTTTTAAAGCTCAGATAGGAAATCTTTTCATTCTAGGCCTGATATGATGGGGATATTAGATTAGAGTCTTAGAAAGAGCTTTTAGACTTGGAGAAAAATTCTGTTGATAAAATCCTAAGATTTCTGAGACCAGTCCTAAACTCATGGGGGTTGGCTAGTTGGAGACATAGGTGCAACCAAGGGAAGGTTAAGGGAGTCATTAAGCTTCTCTCTCAAATTTGTAGATGTTAAAATCTGGTTGTAGTAAAAATTCACAAAGTATCAGCCAGGATGAGAGGCATGCCTTGACAGATGTAAGGACTATGAGACAGAAGTCACTGGAATCAGATCGAGTATTCAAAAAGGAATAACTCTGAAGGTTACCCCACAAAGTAAGAGAATGGAGTAGAACAGAACCAGGCAACCACGTCCCTAAGCCACACAGCAAGGAAGAAGCCAGGCAGTTCTTGCTAACAATGCAAATTATATGGTTAAATATAGGTTGATGCTTTAAAAGGGAAAAATGAATCTATGTTACATTGGAATATACACACGGGTGCCAAAGTGATAAGGAAACTCTAGACACTAGGTCATTCAAAATTTTGAGATTTTTGAACTCTCTCTGGGGGAAGGAGAAGCTTGTCACAGACAAGCAGAGAACAGTGTACTAGGACCAAGCATCAGACATGAGTGAATTAAAAAAAAAAAAAAATCTAGTCATGTACAGGTTCTTGTGTCCCAGTACTGTATGCCACAAGTGCATGGAAGTCAGAGCACAGTCTTGGATGTCAGTTCCCATTTTCTATCACTTTTGAGACAGCTCTCTTGCTCATTGCTAAGTATTCAGGGTAGCTAATCATCTCGCTTCTAGATTCTCCTGTCTTGGTCTCCTATCTCAGCATAAGATCACTGGGATTAGTGTTTTAGGGACTGGAAATCAGGTCTCCATGGTGGAAATTTTCTTTTTTTAAAAAAAATATCTCTTAGAGAGTCATGTGTAAAGGACTTGTACTATTTGGGAAAGTTGTAGACTATGGAAGCGGTGGTGTTGAGATGAGGAAGTATGGGGTTTCTGGGGTATGCCTATGAGGACGGCTCCTGGTCCAGTCTTCTTTCTTCTTGCATCTTTCCTCCTGTTTCTTCTCCGTGATGTCAGTTGCTCTGTCATTCCCTCTCCACCGTGATGGAATGAATTCTTTGAAACCTGGAATCCAAATAAGCAGTTCTTCTCTCTGACATTGTTGTCATAGTTCACAAAAGTAATTATTATGGCTTTAAATTTGTTTTGTTTTTATTATTATTATTATTATTATTATTATTATTATTATTATTTTCTTTATTTGCATTTCAAATGCTATCCCGAAAGTTCCCTATACTCCCACGCACCTGCTCCCCTACCCACCCACTCCCACTACTTGGCCCAGGCCTTGCCTTGTGCTGGGTCATATAAAGTTTGCAAGACCAAGGGGTCTCTCTTCCCAGTGATGGCCGATTAGGCCATCTTCTGCTACATATGCAGCTAGAGACACAAGCTCAGGGGGTACTGGT
>NC_034606.1:26332777-26341476 GCF_900095145.1 Mus pahari
TTTTGATTTGCATTTCCCTGATGGCTAAGGATGTTGAACATTTTTTCAGGTGTTTCTCAGCCATTCGATATTCCTCAGTTGAGAATTCTTTCTTTAGCTCTGTACCCCATTTTTTAATGGAGTTTTTTGAGTTTCTGGAGTCCAGCTTCTTGAGCTCTTTGTATATATTGGATATTAGCCCTCTATCAGATTTAGTATTGGTAAAAATCCTTTCCCAATCTGTTGGTGGCCTTTAAAGCAAGTCTAGGCAAAAAGGAACAAGGATTCCTAAACAGTGGCACAGGATAAAGAAGTTTCCACACTCCTAGTCACGGAACTGGATTCTGTGCAGAGGACTGTATAGGGACAGAAGCATCAGCAGTGGGGTGGCAGGTGGAACCAGTGTACGAGGCAGGGAGACTAATGAAGTGAGTTCCACACTAGTGAGAAATCCAGAAGTAACTGGAGTCAAAGAGTGCAGTGGACACTTTTTGGTGTGCAATATTAGAAAGGACAGCACAGAAGTAGCTATGCAGCAACCAATCTCAAAACTCTGAAAAGAATTTTTAGCATAAAACTTTGGGGTGCCTAAATTAGTACAGGCACACTCATTTTTGTTGGTTCTGTTTCTACCAACGTCTTCAACCATGCTGAGAGTGGGAGCTCTTGGCTTAGGTTGAAGCCACCATGGCCTAAGAGATCTAGCATCCAAACCCACCAGCTACATTTGATGGACCTGGGTCCACTTTTCTCCTCTCTGTTTGTGGTAAGATCTTCTCAGCCATCAACATCCCGGTTGCTCCAGAATCCAGTAAACATAATAGAGAGATCCTCTAGGACTCACTCTCAGCTAATATAAGAAGAAATCAAGTGTCAAGGAAGTATAGGGCGTGACCAGAATCCCAGTGACACAGTAGCTACTTACTACATGTGATTCAGAAATACTTGTCATGAAGCTGATCTAAGTTCAATGTTCTATTAGTAGACAATCCACATGGTATTTCATAACCTAATACAACATTACAAGCCAGGTGTGGTGGCGCATGCCTTTAATCCCAGCACTCAGGAGGCAGAGGCAGGTGGATTTCTGAGTTCGAGGCCAGCCTGGTCTAAAAAGTGAGTTCCAAGGCAGGAAGGCTATACAGAGAAACCCTGTCTCCAAAAAAAAAAAAATAACCAAAAGAACAAAACAAAAACAAAAACAAAACAACAACAACAACAAAAAACAAACCATTACTTCACTAAGTCTTAATGACAAATTGTAATAGTAACATCACAGACATACCATGGCAAATAAAATATACTACCAAAATTAGAAATACCCAATTACTGTTTTGTTTTCTTTACATGCCTGTAAGAAATCAAATTCTCATTGCAAAATTTAGGTGTTATACACAGCATTGTATTTCTGTAATAAAATAGCATGCAATAGAACTTGGAGCAGAGCACACATTCCTTTGATTTGCTTTTTACCTACAGGGGTTAAGGGACATTGACTGGGTCAGGGTTCAGCCAGAGGCAAGGATACTTATAGAGGTGATGCCAACAGCCTTTTAACACATATTGTTCATCTTCTGAACAAGTTTCTGTCATGTGCAGGATGGGACTCCTCTTCCTCTCTCTCTTCCTCTTCTAACTGTCCAATGACTTGGAGTTTCTTTTCTAGTCCTGTGCTCAGTCCTGCTCACTGATCCGGTTCCATGGCTTGCTGTAGATGCAGCTATCATTTCCCACCCTCTCTGTGGCTCCTGACCTTTTCCCATAAGCTCTTGCTGTTCCTGCACACATTACTCTGATCTGCAGAAGCAAATTGAGAACATTTTACATTTTACTTTGGAAAAAAAAAAATCCTAGCGTGAACACTCACTAAAAGAATGAAAGGCTCCCTTTCCATTCCCTGTCTTGTCATATCATAACCTTGGCTTCCCAAACTGGGATTCAAAAATAAATAAGATTGGTGGAGTTTGTGGAATGAAACCACAGGCTGCTTGTGAACCACTGCTGAATGTTGTGTGATTAAAGAGTCTGTTCACGGAGGCTCCAGTTCCTCTCTGTGTCCTTTCTGGGACACAGTATTTCAAAGTCTACTTGTGTGTGAGGAAGAGAAAGTGCATTATTACATGCATGCATGAACGTGTCAGAATGAAACCCATTATTCTGTGCAACTAGCATTTGCTATTTTTTCAAAGATAGAGCAAAAGGATTTCGTCATTTCTTTACTCATTCTTCTAACACAGCAACCACCTACAATTTACTCGACTTCTCAGACATTTCCAGCCAAGTTTTATTCAATTGTAACAGTTCCTACCATGGAGCTCCATTCTAAAACTATATTGCTTTGGTTGATGCCCTCAAACTTAAAAGACTGAATTATGAATGTGTGTAGGTCCTATATTGCAACCATTGTCTCACCAATAATGAGTATGACATAAATACATGTCTGGTTACAAAGGGCAAGTGTGTGACTGTATCGCAAAGCTAGTTCACTTTCAGGGTCTTCTTTCAGTCCACAGAGGCGAGAGAAGCACTCATTAATTTATTAAATAACTTGTTATTTAGTTTATTCCACTAAGAAGGATCTCAACCAGTTTTATAAGCAAGATAGCCAAAGATCTTACAAGTGTTGGGTATTAATATTTCTCAGGTCCTTAAGAACTTAGTGAAGGCCAGGCATGGTGGCGCATGCCTTTAATCCCAGCACACAGGAGGCAGAGGCAGGCGGATTTCTGAGTTCCAGGCCAGCCTGGTCTACAAAGTGAGTTCCAGGACAGCCAGAGCTATACAGAGAAACCCTGTCTCGAAAGAAAAAAAAAAAAAAGAACTTAGTGAAATTAATTAACTGTAAGATACATCCAGATCCATCTGGACTATACTTCATGAACATCTATCTATCTGCTAAGCACTGGGCAGAGTTCCATGTTCAGAGGAGGACTTGTACAGCTACACTGCATGGCCCTCAACTACGGAGCATGTACTGTCTCCATGGGTGTCATTGCCTGTGTGACACTGGTCCATAGCAGGTGTCTTCCCACTCACTCAGAACCATAGAAAAAAAAAATTAACACTGGAGTGTGCTCTTGACAGTAGAACTCTGCCAGGATGTTTGTTGTTTAATGGAAAGTTCAAAAAGTCAACAAGACAGCAGTATTTCCAGTCACACAAACATCAAAAAGCTACAAGCTGAAACCCTAATTAGAACATTATCTAAAGATGCTGTGTCTCTGGTTCTCTTAATCTCAATTCACATATCAATGATGACTTGGGGAGGTTCTTTCTTCCCTCTTAGGTGGGATGGGACATGCCAGGAAGTTTCTGTAGGAGCCAAGAAGTTGGAGCTATGCAGAGAGATGACAGAGCTGGTGACATGTTTAATAAGTAATCTGACATCCCACACAGGAACTGTGAATGAATGAGGAGGGCTGCAACCTGGCTTAGGTTCCCGATAGGCTCTGCTTTCTATAGACCAAAATGAAGAAACTCCTTCTAAAGATTCACTCATTATTTTATAAGTACATATGTGTGTGTCTGGGTGTATGTATGGGTACATCACCTACATGAAGAGACTAGAAAAGGCATAGCATCTCCTAGAACTGGAGTTACAGGTAGTTGTGCCTAACATGGAACCGGAGGCCAAACCTGGGTCTTGGGAACAGAACCCATGTCTACCACTGCTTAGCCATCTCTCAAACCCTGAAGAAAATGGGAAAGCAAAATTTCATTGCTATCTCTGTAAGAAAAGAGACATCTAAGGGATGGGAAGCAGCTTACTATTCCTCCATGAATCAAGGTCACAGAAACACCCGGAGAACTGAAAGGAGACTTAACTTCTTGGAGGAGGAAGGGCTAAGGGTCAATAGAAGAGAGTAACTGCCAAGCCAGGGCAAAGCCATGGCAAAGCCAGCAAAGCCAGAGTCCAGGGATGGAGTGAAGGTCCCACAGGGACTTAGAAAAGGAACTAGAGCCCTCTACTGTGCAAATCCCTTAGAGTGTGAGGAGCTCCTCTTATCTGACATCAGGCTTATGAGAATCAATAAAAGTGGTCCACACACAGCCAATTCTGTTGTATGAAACTATTCCTTTACTGCCCCATTTAAGTCAGAGATGGCTCAGAAAATACCATTTTATCTGAGAGCTAGACTGTTAGAGCAGGGGCTGCTCTGCAGGCCTGTGGCCATTCGGTGGCGTGGTTTCAAGGGTTGCTCAGCAAATTCTGGCAGCAGTGCATAGCCCATTCTCCAAGTTCACTGGTGGGGCCAGGAGTAGGAACATCACTCTGGGACTTCTAAGAAGGTTGGGTCCGCTGTTCCTGGGTTATCTGGGTAGCAGTCACATCAGAACCTCCAGAAACTACAGTCTGTTCTCAAGATAAAAGCAGTACTTTCCCTTCTGAACAAAGGACAGATTGTGAAAGCCTAGAGACAGTAACTTTCTTCTCTCTAGGGACTGTTTACTTGTTAGGGATCAAGGAGACTTCTTCCTTCGTTCAAACATGGGAATTAAAGAAAGGCCCAGTTCCAAAACAAAGGGAATCTAAAGTCATAATCAGAACAGGGACAGAAGCCTCCGTTGGCTGCAATACTGTCCCCAAAAGAACAATCCCCAGAGGCTGGCAGTGACATTTGTTAGAGAGGAACAGAAAAGGCTATCCTTGTCCCTGGCATTCTGGGGTTTGCAGCTATGAAGTCAAAGGAACACAGGTATCTCCGTATGAAGCAAATAACGTCCCTAGCTAACTAAGAAGAATGTAGATGTAGCAACAAGGTGGTTCAGAGATTCTGAATTTTCCTTCTACCAGGTTTGGCTGAAGTTTCAGGTACGAATCCTGAGAATTTTTTCCTGTAGCCATGCCAGGAAGAAGAAAGAAAGGTGACTCAGGTGTCTCAGGTAGACCACCCAGGGTGATGTCAGAACAAGCATCTTTCAGAAGGTCAAAAGTTTATTTGATCTGATCTGGAAAAAATAAACAGTTCTCTATATATTTGTCTATCTACATCTATCTATCTATCTATCTATCTATCTATCTATCTATCTATCTATCATCTATTTATATATCTATCTATCATCTATCATCTATTGATCATCAATCTATGTCATCTATCATCAATCATCATCACTATCATCTATCTTTATATCTACCTATTACCAATATATCTATTCTATTGTCTATCATCTATGAACCTATCCACCTAACTATGTACCTATTGATTCACTTTCTCCTTCCCTCCTCTCTCTGTCTCTGTCTGTCTCTCTCTCTCTCTCTCTCTCTCTCTCTCTCTCTCTCTCTGTGTGTGTGTGTGTGTGTGTGTGTGTGTGTGTGTGTGTGTGTGTATGTGTGTGTGTGCATGTCAAGGACAATATTTGGTGTCACCCTCTGTTGGTCTCTTCCTTTGAGACAGTGATTTTCACTAAGCCTAGAGGTCACAGACCTGACTAGGCTGGCTGGACAGTAACCTCCTAGCAAGATTTTTGTCCTCTTCCTCCCTTTCCTCCTACCACTGGGGTTACAAATGCGTGATGCCACACCCAGATTTTAAATGAGCACTGGGAGTCAGAAGTGGGGTCCTCATGTTTGCATAGCAAGCACTTAACCTACTGTACCATTTACCCAGCCTCAGGACAAGTGTGTGCTCATACCTGTGCAATCAGAAGATGTGATATGGTTACCTTTCCCCTCTGTGCCCAGGTCACACAGGTCCTTGTTTCACAGTGGCTTCCCATAAAGCATGTTTCTCCTAGGCCAGAATACTCAGTCGGTAAAAACTTTGCCACATTCTTCCTAAAGTTCATATCTCCAGTGCTTGCCTAGTTCAGAATGAATGGAAAGAAGGGAAGAAAGAAATAAGGAGAAAACAGAGAGGCCCTGGTCTACATGCCTTATGAACTGCCCTAACTGGGGTAACAGGAAATAAAGAAAAGACAGATACACATGCAGAAAATTATGATGGGCCAGGACGTGTGTGCTGATGGATACACATCAAATATAGAAAGAACCACGAAACTCACTTATTTTATACATATGAATTGGGTTTATTAGAATGTGGGTTTATTAAGATGTGGGTTACTGTATAAGCTGAAGAAGGAAACAGATGGTTGAGCTCAGTACAGGGGGTCTCCATAGGGGAGCAGTCATCCTAGAGAAGGAAACTATGGTTGACATTTTCTGTACATTCTCAATTACAAGTTCCAGGAGAGAATGGCTTGTCATTTCCTAAGCCTCACCCCTCAAAGGCTTTGACATGTCCGTGGGTCGAGGCATTTGGGGAGCACGTCTGTGTTCTATCTATTGACCCTGGACATTGCCCACTCCTTACATGCATTCAGATTCTCCTCCCCCACGGGAGGAAAGGGAGAAAAGGACAGCTGAGTGATAAGGCAGAAGTGAAATCTGTTGCAGTCACATCTGAGGATTGCAGGTGAGTGCAGGGCCAAGCGCACTGGCCAGAGACATGTCACCTCTTACAAGTCTCTTACTTTCTGATTCTTTCCTCGTGGATAAATTAGGGGGTGTGGTGCCATCCAGTTCTCAAGGCTTGTGGGTAGCAAGTGTTACAGTGTATGACATTCTAAACACAGTGCCTAGAACTCATGGGAGTGAAGGCATTGTGAAAATAACAATACAGCTTTTATGTTTGGGTTCAGTTCGTGGACATGAAATACCCCCCTTCCTGCACCAAAGATCTAGAACTTCTGCCCCACCTCCCCCATTGTGCTGGACAGAGTCCTTGTTTCTTTCAGTAACTGTAGAAATCTATGCAACAAGTAGAACCCAGAGAAAGCACTCAAGCCCTGAAATCACACCTGGTCTCGTCACCCAGCATCTGCGTAAAAGAAAAGAATAAATGTTCTACTAGCTGAGTTCCAGCCTCCCTCTGCAATTTAGGGATTACATATTCCTGTCAGATAGCTTTTGAGAGGATGATGCATGAACTCAAGCAGTACGAGGTCATTAGTATGTGTACCCAGGCAACCCCTCATCCCTAGTAAATACCGCCATTTACTAAGTGCACAATAATTCATTGCTGGTTTCTGGTTGAATGGGAAATGACCTGACTTACACAGAAGCAGAGAAATTTGACATGATGGAGCCTTATTTGGACATATTTCATGGTCCTTTCATGTTTGTGATGGACAGCACTAAGTACCTGGTGTCTCATACAGCCAGACCCATCAACCTGCTGCCAACACTGGGGACAGATCACTGTCTTGTTGCATTGACCCTTCCAGAGGCCAAATCTTTAGCAGCTATCAAAGAAATGCAAATCAGGAAATGGGCGGCTTTTGAAATGGTCTCATCAATTCTCATACTGGTGTGTTCCAAGCTGTCTAAGGGACTGAGCAAACGAGAAAAGAAAGAAAAGAAAGAGGAAAAATGAGGAAACCTATAGGTTCCTAACAGAAGTTTATAAGTGAGTCACAAATGATAGCCAACTCATTTCAAATAAGCTAGGCGGTGGTGGTGTGACGTGAAGGAGGTCCATTTCTATGCATACCTTGCAGGGTGACTTCAGGCTCTAGGAAGAGGGAATTAAGTTTTAGCGCCAGGAAAGCACAGTTCAGATTTCCTGTTCTTGTTTTTCCTCTTTCTAAACAATTAGAAGATGAAGAAGAATTCTTAAAAGAAAAAAAATGAAATACAGAAAAAAGAAATCAAAGAAATGAGAAATATTCAACTCACAATTTTTAGTAGCATTTTTCTTGTTTTTGCTAGTTAACTTTTTCAATTAGACAGCATTTTAAATGTGTATACAAAATAGAAGGATCTAATGAAATCACATTCCTCCATTGAACACCAATATCAGTATCAGCAATTATCTTGCCTTGTTCCATGACTATTTCCATTTCTTTCCCTTCTGTTCTAAGGAAAATTTAAGACCTCATGTCAATCCTCTGACAATATTCTATCACTAGCTTTTAGCGAGAACTTTCTCTATTCACTTTCCAGTCAGTATACACAAGTAGCTAAGAAAAGTTCATAGGTTCTTATGTCTTGAAAATGGGAACAGACTTGAAAAATAAAAAGTTGGTATTTATCACATCAAATGTGTAGAGAATAGAGTGTAAGTGATAGTAGGCATATTTTCCATGCTTTGCAATTTTATTTTACACAACATCCTTCTAAACATACAGTGAACTTGGTAATACAATCTCTGTTTTACTAACGAAACACTAAAATAACAAAAGCTTATTTTCTAACCAAGACTGTAAAGCTAGCGGTGAGCTCACCAGGAAGTACATTGTGTTATGAATGCACAGGAATAAAGGCAGTCCTCAATCTATACCAAGGGCAAATCTGAAAGGCAAATAGAACAGTGTTTTGTAGTCAAGAGGAAAACAGGTCCAGATCAAAGCAAGAGCTTGAGACATGAGCCAGCAATGGCTAGGAAAAGAACTGAGAGAACAGGTGAAACAAGGCTTATGGACTTTTGTGACCTAGCCTGGGGGACACAGAGAGGAATGGACAGCAGCTATAAACCAGATAAATAGCAAGATCCAATATTGATAGAAACAAATCTCTGGAAGTTAAGAAAAAATAGAATACAGGTGGGAGCTACAGAAGGCCTGTGGAATAAACTGAGGAAGAAGTAAGTCTTTAGAAATATGGAAATAAGTATTGAGGTAATTTTTGTGTACCTGAGTTTGAGCACTTTAATGAAACATAGAGATTTTTTTTCTTTTTTTAACATTCTTAAATTTTTTATTATTTAAATGCATTTTATACA
>NC_034606.1:26342631-26345291 GCF_900095145.1 Mus pahari
CTGCTATGAACATAGTGGAGCATGTGTCCTTATTACCAGTTGGAAGATCTTCTGGGTATATGCCCAGAAGAGGTATAGCAGGATCCTCCGGTAGTACTAGAAACATAGAGATTTATTTGCTCTTAATTCTGGTTGTCGGATAATCCAAACAGTTTGGTACCAGTGACTTGGATAATGTCCCTGACAATGTGGAAGAGAAGCAGAAAAGATGCATGCCAATCACATAATAACCCAGCAATGGGATGGGGGAAGGGTGGCTGTTCTTGCAATAATTAATACAGTCACAAGACCTGACCCATTCTAATGAGAAATCATTAATCCTATCTCTATGAGCCAACTGGTTTTCATTAGGCTCCACCTTGTAAAGATTCTACTGCCTTGTTATTGACACACTGTGGACCAAGGTTTTCTCACATTAGCGCTGGAAAGATAACTCAGCTTTTAAAAGTTCACAGCTAAAGCTGTCAAGAGTTTTGTTTCTAGCACCTGTTTCACTATGGAATAATATTCAGCTGTAAAGAATAATGAAATTTATAGGTAAGTAGATGGAACTAGAAAGTATTATATTGAAAGAAGTAATCCAAATGCTAAAAGTAAACATTAAATGTTCCTTCTCATCTGTGGTGCCTAATCCAAAGTGTGTGTGTGTGTGTTTGTGTGTGTGTGTGTGTGTGTGTGTGTGTGTGTGTGTGTGTGTGTGTGTGTGTATTTTTCAGATATGTAACCTGGAATAAGCACAAAAGTCAGGAAAGTACAGTGCAAAAGTAATAGAGGGAAAGAACAAGCAGGATCCAAGTGATTTGAAGGGGCACATGGGGAAAACTTGGGGTGGGGGTTGCAATTTAATTGGAGACAAGGAAGTAAGATCAATACAGAAAAAATTGGGAGTTAACATAAAATTAAAGATGTCTGAAAAGGCCATGTGGGATTTATTTATTTATTTATTTATTTATTTACCTAAAATTATATATAATACATGTAAGTCTCTCTCTACATATAGTTTAGGTGAAGTTATACCATTTGGGCTAACAATGGCCCTCCAAAAAGCCATAAACTAACAAAATCCTTAATACTAAGCATGAGAAAGCCCCTTTCTAGTGTTGGTCAGGAGAGTTCAAGAGTACCCAAAACCAAAATATAGAGTCTTGATTTTCCCTTTGTTACGTCCCAGAGGTTGAAGATAAAACCCTATTGCTGAAGACACCATATATTTTGGACATGAGCACTATAGGACAGGATTTGAATATGACGTGAAAGTCTGCTCTCTGGAGAGTAACTTTTATTTTACAATAAATGTCATTGATGGAGGGAAGTAAGCAATAGTCCTACCCTACTACAATGCCATGAGGATCATGGCATAGTAAACTGTAATGACACAATATTGGCATATAGTGTCAGTAACCAAGAACTCTCTTAATGCCCACTCAATGGAAGAGAAATCTGGTTTGGTACTAAAAACCTAGACAACTACTCAGAGCTAGAGGAGTCATTGCTCTCAGAGAAGAACCTATTACTTCCAATTTATTAAAATGGCACAATTCCTTACTACATTCTAAACACTTATCCTTATATTCTCAGATAAACATAGCTCTCATTGTTCATAAAAAATCCTTTCTTTTCAATAGACAGAAACCATTACAGAAGACCATAAAAAGCAAAGAACAAATCATCATGTGGCATGACCTACAATACAATCCCATCTACAATACAACGACTGCACCTAAGGCTCAGGAAACATCACAGAAAAGGAGGTAGAATAATTTTAAAAGCCAGAGGACCAAGTGCGCACTGAGTCTCAGAAATGGCAGGAAAGCCACATCTGTGTAGCTTTTTACACAGTTCTACAATATTTCTGCCTTAAATAACATGAAGAAGTACAATACCAACAGGCATGCTAACATGGAAGGGGAGGAGTCCTAGAGGTCCATCTAGAGATATAGAACTACAGGTAACTAATGAATGCTGGGAGTAGGAGAAATAGTCTTTCTTCGGAAAGAACCCTTTAATTGGTTATCTGGTTTCAGGTACTCAGCCCTGAAATGATATACATACAAGTAAAACTAAGTTCGTAGCAAGCCATATTTATGTATTTAGGCATGCACGTGTGTGTGTGTGTGTGTGTGTGTGTGTGTGTGAACATGCATATGTGTCTGTCTAATAATAATAATTAAAGAAAAAAGCAAAGATTTTGAGAGAGAGAAAGTAGTAGGGAAGATGGAATATGGGAGATATTTGAAAGAAATGTGAAAGGAAAATTTAAAAAAAAATCTAAAAATCAGAAGATCCTGGATAGATGCCATGCAGACCCCAAGAGATCAGAGTTGGCAGCCTGGACTACTATACCCAGCAAAATTTTCAATCACCATAAAGAAGATATTCCATAATAAAACCAAATTTAAATAATATCTTTCTACTAAGCCAGCCCTAAAGAAGATACTAGACAGAAAAACTTTAACACCAGGAGGGTAACTATACCCAAGAAAACACAAGAAATTAATCATTTTATAACGAACCCAAAAGAGGCGAATCACACACACACACACACACACACACACACACACACACACACACATAATACCTGTTCCAACTACAACATAACAGGAACTAACAATCATTGATTATTAATATCTCTCAACACCAATGGACTCAATTCCCCAATA
>NC_034606.1:26345979-26353491 GCF_900095145.1 Mus pahari
GTAGGGGAACAGAGGTGGGGGGAGGGGTATGGGAAACTTTCGGGATAGCATTTGAAATGTAAATAAAGAAAATAATAATAATAATAAAAAAGAAATAATCCCTTGCATTTGATCAGATAACCATGGACTAAGGCTGAACTTCAAGAACAACAAAAAATAACAGAAAGCCCACATACTCATGGAAACTGAACAACTCTCTACTTACTCAATGATAACTTGGTCAGGAAAGAATTAAAGAAAGAAATTAAAGACTTTCTAGAATCCAATGAAAATCAAGGCACAGCGTACCCAAACTTATGGAAAACAAGGAAAGCAGTTTAAAGAGGAAAATTCATAGTACTAAGTGCCTTCATAAAGAAACTGGAGAGATCCCATACTAGCAAATTAACAGTATCCCTAAAACTCTAGAACAAAAAGAATCAAACTCACCCAAGAAGAGTAGAAGGCAGGAAACTCTCAAACTCAGGGCTTAAAGCAACCAAAAATATTTATTTTTTAAAGATTGTCACATGAATCTCTCAAGGCAAACTATATGAAAATAAGTTTATGGCTCAGAATTTTGTCAGAAGCCCAAAATTCAAACCAATGAAGAGTAAGTATGTAAAAATTCAGGAGATAATAGATAGCACGGACACTTGCAGGCAGAGTGCTGGGAAAGCAATTGGGAGTTCCAAGGAGAAATGAACCAAGGGCCTCAACATTAAAGAAAACCTACTCTCCCTCTCCCAGAAGCTATCAGCTTCTAGGAGCTCCTTATCTAAGAGTAGACCTTCATGCTTGCCTTTCCTCTTCATACTGGAATATTGTCTGGTGTAAGCATGTGTGGGTCTTAAACATGCTGTCTCAACTGCTGGGAGTTCGTATGGGCCACTGTCCCACTGTACTGGCTAGTTGCGTGTCAATTTGACACAGGCTGGAATTATCACAGAGAAAGGAGCTTCAGTTGGGAGGATGCCTCCACAAGATCCAGCTGTAAGGCATTTTCTCAATTAAGTGATCAAGAGGGGAGGTCCCATTTGTGGGTGGTGCCATCCCTGGGATGGTTGTCTTGGGTTCTATAAGAGAGCAGGCTGAGCAAGCCAGAAGCAAGCCAGTAGGGAACATCCCTCCATGGCCTTTGTATCAACTCCTGCTCCCTGACCTGCTTGAGTTCCAGTCCTGACTTTCTTTGGTGATAACAGCAGTGTGGAAGTGTAAGCTGAATAAACCCTTCCCCCCCCCCAAAAAAAAAAAGAAAAAAAGAAAATTTCTCAATCTAAGGGACTTCAACAAAACCTAGTCAATAAATCTTGTTGGTGACAGGTTCCTCAAGGATCATCATGCCATCCTTTGAAATGACACAGATAATAATTTATATTAGAGTTTGTTTATATAGTCCAAAGCAACTAATAAAAGAAACAAGGTACCTTACCTGATCAAAGAGAGAGAGAGAGCAGAGAATCATTAGCTGATTATGCACCCCACATATTCCATACATATGCTAACAAAGAAAAGTATATTACCTTTGAAAGTTTACATGCTTACAGACAGAAATGACAATATAGAGGCCCTAACAAGATTCACCCTTGGAGAACCTAACAGGATGCTGAAATGCTAAGATATATTTATTCTGAATCATCCAATTCTTGCATTAAATGTTTTCATTAAATTTTGAATCCAGTGCAGTTTCAAAGTCTCTGACTCCAGTGGGTCAGCCTCTCAGACTATTTAAATCAGGTCTTCTTTCAATCTCTGATCTTTCTCACCACGTAGAGACTAGACAAAAATGCTATAGCTAGCTTTCTTAAGAGTAGACAATATCTTACTTTTCTTTATGAACCCAAAAGAAATCTATATCTCACATCCATACCCACATCCACCCTTCAAAGTAAAAAGTAATTTCAAGAGAGCAATGCCTCATTTCCAAATAGATGGTGGGTGTTTTTTGATATTTTGATGGGTGAATAATTAATAGCCTTGGTTAGGGAAGAAACAACATAAGGGATATCATATTTAGGGTTTTATTTCTCATTTTTTCCTCTATTTTTCTTTTTCTCCTATCTAGGGAAAGAGGGTAATAGATGAAAAAAAAGGCAAGGATATAACAGTGACAAGTTAAAGCTTTGCTTAATTGAGCTTTTTTGGAACCAAGATCATCTATAAGAATAATAATTTTAGTTAGTATAGACTTCGAATATTGATAAAATTTAAGATTATATTTTGTCACAGCATATTGTTCATATGTTTCAACTCTTTTTAAAGGTATTGTACTTTGTAATTCTTAAAAATAAGTGTTATGTTCTAGTTCTTTTGAAAGCTTCCTTATAAACAGTTTAGGATAAATAAGAAATGAAAATTAGTAATCAATGAATCAAAATTATNGGTCATGTTAGATACCAGTTTAATTAAATAATAAGCTTCATTTTGCTTTTGTAGATGCATTCAATGCTAAAGTAGAAATTATATAGCTAGAGATGAGCATGTCAGATATATTGTAGATAGAAAGATAGATGCTCTTCAGAAATATACAGTGATCTACAGACTATGGAATATAAAGTTGTATATTTGTAAAAGTCTTTTTCTGACCATGACAGGTCTGTTCACTGAAGCTTCTACTTCATTTTCCTTCTTCCATTCTACTCAGATGAGCATCAAAGAACCACCTTATGATGTCTGCTACATATATGGCCAGCTATGCAGTGGCCAAGAAACAAACAAATGACCCATAAAATACAAACAAAAAACAAAGAAACAGAAAAACAACAACTACAAAAACAAACAAAAGTTGCCNTTACTTCATATACTGACAGAATGCTGTCCAAACCAGATAAGTGGGATGCATGGTAGTTGACTGCCAAGCTTTGCAATGAGAATGTAGGCAGATTCTTCAATATTCCTGTTTCATAAAAGATTTATTATATTCTGGGACATAATGCAGGAGATAGATATTCACATTATTCAGAGAAATTTTGGGTGATTTTCTAGGCAGTCAGGTGTCTCTGTCATTTCTGTAGATTTGGAAGCTGCTTGCTCAGCACTTCCTGCCTAATCAAGTATTATTTTGACCCCTCAGTCCTCTGATGGTGTTGAAGAGTAGATAAGTATATTTTCACAATTAAACCTAAATTGTTTAGGATTGTGAATGCGATTTTAGATCTAAGATGATATTCCTAGGTTATAAATGCATGTTTTGATAGAAAAGGATTTAAGAACTCAGGCTTGAAAGCTGTCTCAGAGGTTAAGAGCACTGGCTGCTTGCTCTTCCAAAGGTCCTGAGCTCAATTCCCATCAAACACATTGTGGCTCACAAGCATCTGTAACAGGATCTGATGCCTTATTCTGGTGTGTCTGAAGACAGCTACANTGTACTCATATAAATGAAATAAATAAATCTTTCAAAAAATAAAAAGGATGTAAGAACTCTAAACTAAAGATAGTACCATTTCGCAGGGTACTGAATAAATATGGAGTGGACATTGTGAATGTAAAATGTATTTGATAAGTTTCATAATTGTTATTATTTTGTATTATATAATAATAGAAANAATGTTCAATTGGACTTAAAGGGGCAAAGATGGTTTTGTGATTTTGTATTCAGATGTTTATTTCTAAGCCCAGATATCCAATTGTTGTCCAGTCTATGGCATAATCAACCATATCTGTTTTTTTTTTTCAGGGTTTCTCTGTATAGCTCTGGCTGTCTGCACTGCTTGTGGACGTTGTACATCGTGGTGCGGAGCCTAGTGCGCACCACGATGTACAACGTCCACAAGCAGGGGGTTGAGCTTTAAGGTTTCAAATTCTAGCCAGTTCAAATTCTAGCCAGGTCCAGTGTCTCTTCATGTTGCATATTGATTAGGATTTGGAACTCCCAATTGCTTTCCCAGCACTCTGCCTGCAAGTGTCCATGCTAACTATGCTGCTAATTATGGATTAAATGAACTGCTTGTGGACGTTGTACATCGTGGTGCGCACTAGGCTCCGCACCACGATGTACAACGTCCACAAGCAGTGGCTCCATATCTGGTTTCTAAGTAATGTAAAATTTGTGTTCTGTCACCTCTGATTGGTTAATAAAAGATCTGATCAACCAACTAGCTGGGCAGAAGAGAATAGGACAAAGCTTCTGATAATGGTCAAAGTGTCCAAGAAAGAGATGAAAGAGAGTAGAGAGGGACCACAAGGAGACGAAGGAGTAGAGAAAACACTTGAAGAGAACAGGAAGATTTCATCATGAGTGAGCAGCCATGAGGACACACATGAGCCAGAGCAAACCTGCCCAATGGAGCATTGTTCTGGGTATTACCTGTCTAGTCATGTTTAAATAGCTCAAAATCTGCTTGCAACATATTAATGAAAATGCCTGGTCTTTGTTTCTCTTTTTTGGGAACTAAAATAAGGTAGAACAGGCACAAAATTTACACTAGTTATCTGGGGGCAAAAGCGACAATAGAAATCACCCCAAAACACTATTGCACACATGCATGTTTTAATGCACACACGTACAGGCTCTTACATTCGAATGCTTGGTACTTGCAACCTTAGAGGAAGTGTCGCTCAGAGTGAGCTTTGAGGTTTCAGTGTCTCTTCATGTTGCATATTGATTAGGATTTGGAACTCCCAATTGCTTTCCCAGCACTCTGCCTGCAAGTGTCCGTGCTAACTAGGTGGCTAATTATGGATTAATTATGGATTAAACCTCTGAAAATGTAAGCCAGTCCAGATTAATGATTTCCTTTATTACACTTACAATCTTCATGTTGTCTCTTCACAGCAACAGAACATTTTGTAAGACATGTAACATGTGTTTTCTCCTTGGGATAATAAAATAAGTCTGAAAAAACTAAAATCAGAAAAAGCTTTTTTGTTGTGGGTTTTTTTTTATTTTGGGTTTTGCTTTGTTCAGTTTTGTTTTGTTTTTGAGAAAATTGTCATAGGGAATTAATCTGAAATGGAGAATGTAGAAAGTTACATATATTAAAACTGTGTATTATCAATGAAAATACATTCCTGATAGCAATCATGACATAAAGTCTTTCAAACATCCAGACAGCTGTAGCGTGGATGTACCTACATTTGTGAGTTCAGCTGTAGGTGGCCTTCATGCCATACACAAAACTCCAGATTTAATATTCACTTTGAAAGTGTTTAGATTTGATTGGAATCCTTCCCCTAAACATTTGCATTGTCTTTGTTTACATTTGAAAGTTCTTGTGTGAAAACAAGAATTCTTCAGAAAAAGTGGAGGCAATAACCTTTCCTGTATTTCAGCAACACCAGCCCTTGTCATTGCATCCAGTTTGGCTATCAGAGAACACAAATCTGACATTGATAATCAACACTTGGTTCTGATCTTTTAATCCTACTAAAAGAAATAAGGACCCAGGTTGATATTTTTGAAACAAAGAAGTAAATAAACTTAATTCTTTGAAAACTCCAGTCTCCTACTCTCATCAGTTAATTCATTTTATCTCGTGAATCCATCTGAAGCAGAGAGACAAAGGAGCAATGGAGTTATTACAGAGAGACACATAAAGAATATCCTGATTATCACAAGTTGTTCTGCACTTAACCCATATAAACAGAGCTGTGGGATTTGCTACCACATCACAGGTGCATAATTTATCTCCCATCACATCAGCCCAGGATGGTTCCTCTGCAGGTCCATGGTGAATGACAAACATACATAACCTGGCTAAAAACAGCAACTGGAATTAGGATTCTTTGNTTGCTGGNGCNTCCAANCATAATTCTCAGAANCCCAGANAGGACAATGTTCANGAGNCTTNATTGTTTANTCTCNTGTGTCCTGGGTTACTCTGTGNATTCAGATCATCATGATAGACTACAATTCAAGATTACTTAGTGAGGGATTGATGTTAACTTTTCCTGATGGCAAAAGACACTGGTATAGCCCGATGAATGAGTCCACATGTGGACACAAATGGGAAACAAGTAATTGGATATCATGGAGAAACTAACTGTAGCTGATCTTTGATTCTCTTGTGGGTTCATCTTTCTTCCACCTTGTTTACACTTTTAACCCTCTAACACTAGATAGGAAAGAAAGCATGGTAGATGGAAAGAGAGAGGGACAGAGAGACAGAGACAGAGACAGAGAGGTAAAGTGAGACAGAGAAAGAGGTAGAGAGGTAGAAAGGTAGAGAGATGTGCCAAATCTAATATCTAATTACTTTTTTCTTGTTTCATATTTGAGCAATACAATTAAAATAACACAACTGATCCCAATAAATGATCAAGACTCAGGACTCACAGAAATGACAATTACCAAACACTGCCTCTCAAGAACCTAGCATTTATACAGTCCCCTGAGAAGGTCCATGAACCCCAAATGTCACACAACTGTAAAAATAATCTGGATCTGGCCAAACCACAACCCTGCTAGATAAAGAGGGAAATGATGGTCAGTTGCTGTGGAATGTCTAAAGCAGTCTCACACCTGGCCTTTAACTAAAAGCACATTCTCATGTTATTTCTGTGTGTTTTAAAGAAACTAAAATTCCAAAATTCTCATTTAAGTGAAGTTGAGAAGAAGATACTAGATATTTGGGAGAGAACTCTTGGAATCTGAAAGGGGAATATGAGAGTGTCTATTATCATGATACACTATATATCTATATAAGTACTTTATATAGTGTATAATACCCCATATTAAGAAATACATGGTATAGGGGTTTTCAGAGGGGAAACAAGGAATGGGGGTAACATTTAAAATGTAAGTGAAGAAATATCTAATAAAAAAGAAATACATTCTAGCCTACAAAATTACAAATTCTTCAGTTTATTGTGATGAGATTTTCAAACTTGTTCCTAATTATGTTTTGATATTCAGTGGCTTTATTAGTCTGTATTGTCTGGAAGAGAAGTCCAAGGCAATTTTTATAAGACAAACTCTTTAGTTGAGTTTTGCATAAATTTTCAGAGATTTAGTGCATTATAGTAATGGTAGGGAGCATCACATCAGGCATGGAGCTTGGGAAATAGCTTAGAGCTACATCCTGAGAGGGGGAGGAGGAAGGGGAGGGGGAGTGGGAGACAGAGAGTGAGAGGGGAGGAGTAGAGGGAGAAGGAGAGGGAGGTGATAAATGGATGGGGATGGGGAGAGGATGGGGAGAGGAAGTGGGGGAGAATATGGTGAGTGGCAAGGCTCTCGAAGATGGTGATTGGATAATGGTTGGTAGAGAACAAGACCTTACACATTGAAGTTTAACAAGGGAATATCATGGGTTTTAAGATAAATTTTTTTTTTGTTTTGTTTTTTCAAGATAGGGTTTCTCTGTATAACCCTGGCTGTCCTGAAACTCACTTTGTAGACCAGGAGCTGGCCTTGAACTCAGAAATCTGCCTGCCTCTGCATCCCAAGTGCTGGGATTTAAGGCATATGCCACCATGCCTGGCTTTTAAGATCACTTATCTTATATTCCAAGTAGTTGACATAATTTTTTTTATCAAGAATTAAGTAATTGTCTCTATATCTGAATGTTTTAGTGCTTAGAGCCAAATGAATGTAGA